>NW_006159671.1:2727688-2731703 GCF_000334495.1 Tupaia belangeri chinensis | reverse complement strand
GAAAGAGGAAGGGAGAAAGTAAGAAAACTGAGAGAAAGAAAAGAGACTGTAGAGAGTCTATCCTTACTCCTGAGCTGAAAGAGGTAATTGATATAATATTCAACTCCAGACTTGTCCCTATGATTAAGTTGGCCATTTTCTTAGCTTTTGAACCCTTCTTTCTGTGTGTCTATATTTAATTTTTCTGGTATAGCACTCCCTCATAATCCCTACTCCTCCATTCTCCTCTTGGGGGTTTGGGCACACATGTACATGTGGCTGGTGTTTGTTTCAAACAGCCAGGTCCGGGACTCCAACCACATAACTGGTCACGTGGAATTGAATTACCTTGACCTCCATGCCACCTATTGGCCTTCATTAATTTTTTTAAATAATAAACTTACTTTATCTGATATCTTCATTTATGATTCTCTTAAAATAAACTTCAATATTTCATTAAAAAAAAAAGAAAGAGGCCATTGAGATCAGATCAAGTGTCATCAACGTTCATACATGTTTGTCCTCGAAGTAACTGCCTCCCATGAAACAGATTCCTGAGAGAGAAGAAACCGCCTCTGTCTGCCCTTCCTGCAGATTCAAATCCAGTTCCACCTGTTCATATGGGAAAATATTATTCCATGACGTAGAAGGCTGAAATAAGTGTGGTAATTGGTGTGCATTCTATGACTCAAAGTAGAATAGAGGGACATCAGAATATATTTTTCCCCTCTGGTCTCTCAGTTACATAGTAACCTGTGATTTCTGGCTTGTTGCATACTTTAAAATAACCAAAACTCAGACCTAATGTAGAGAATGAAGTAACCCAATTTTTTTGAGTCTTAATATTATGCTGAATAAGATTTCATAAGAAACCTCTCAGGACCAACAGTAAACGTTGCAACAACAAGCTGTCTTTCTTTGATAAAATGTATTCTACCACTGCCCACACTAATATTGGTGGTTGATCTTTTACATTTGAAAGGAGTGGACTGGGAGAAGACATGGAAGATGTATACTTCAGAAGCTTATATAATATTAATAATAACCACAGCCAATATTTACTGAGTAGTTTTATGTACCACACCCTGTTCTAAAGGGCTTGTATTAGTTGGGTGCATTTACAATAGCTGAAAACAATAGAAAATACAACTAAAACTGGGGAAAAAAAGCAATTTTGGAGTGGAAGGGCTTACATAAGTCTCAAGTTTCATTTAAGAGCTGTCTTAATCGAATTTTTCTTGAAAATTCTGAGACTTTTGTCTTGGTTCTGGAAAAGAGTTATCTGTAGTAGCTTTGGACTTCACACATATATAGAACGATATTAAAAATAAGACAGAATTTGTCCCATAAAGATGTCTGATAATCAGCTGGACACACTCACACTCTTACAGCTATTTATTCATTTTACTGTGGTTAATTTTCATCTACTGACTCTGAAGTAAGAAAATAAGAAAAGTTATCTCTGAGTCCTCCAGGCCTAATTAATTGGAATTGACTCATCTGGCCATTTCTGAACAAACTTCTGTCATGAGAGAACGCTATGTATTGAAAGGCTTAAGGCTGCATTTCTAAACCAATAGCTGAATTAAGGGAGGAATGGATTCACATGACTGACTCAGAGTGATGAGGCCATAGGCCAACCTACTAGCACAGTGGGTAAGTACTATGTATAGGAGCTGAATTCCATATGGCTGACCACGGTTCGAATCCTGGCCTCAGTGGTTTGCAAAACATACCAGGCACATGTGCCTGTGGAACACAGAGTAGAAGCTCTGAGTCCTAGACCTTTCTTTCTTCTCAAGGGGAAAACTTTGTACAGACATTATATTCACTTAATGAAAATAGGCTAATGTGAACTATGTACAAATGTATACATTATCATGCTCAATCAAGAAGTTAAAAACAAATTTTAATAGATCAGCAGAAAGATAGGAAGCTAGAGAAATAAATCTTCATAATTCTTGCTCTATATTCTCATATCCATCCTGAACTGAAGCTCTTTTGGTCTTCCTTTACCTCCTTGAATGGCTCTGCTTCTCTCAAGGTAGGTAACTCAAAAAAAAAAAAAAAAAAAAAAAATTAGTGGTTCCCAGGGGCCTTGGAGGCTTTACTCAGCACTCATCTTTGAGCTTCCTGTTGAAAGCTCAGTATCTTAAACAGGCCTCCTCTGTCACCTGAGACTTAGTGACCCTACTTCCTTAGGTTCACCTCGCACATTTGAAGTTATTAATGTCTCTGCTGTAGAGGTCCACTAGGGCAAGGATCACATTTGTTTTATTTACCACTATCTCTGTAGCACTTCACACTATGTGATATAATCAGGTTTGCATATAAGAATAAATAAATGATTGAACAGTGATACCTGTTCATTTGCTAATGGCAGGCTGTACATCTGGCTCTAAGTTTCTAGCAGCCAAAATAAAGAATTTTAAGATCCATGGTATCCTCAGAGTAAAATAACTACTTCAGGACCCAATGAAAGTTTGGGCTGATAAAAATCAAATAGTGGCACTAATGAACAGCATGGACACTACTGCTTTATTCATTTTTTAAAATGTGTGGGACTGCTTATTTTAATAAGTGAAAATGCCTCTTCAAAATGGTTTCTCTTCCCCCTTTAAAACACTACATGCCTACTTCTGAGAATGGCTTAGTGTCTTTAGGACTAGAAAGACATGCAGCTCTAATGAGTTATTGTGGTATCCACCTCAGTTGGCTATAGAAAACGTGGGCTTGTGGACAATACAACTCCCAGTGTTTGGCACATAGATATTTGTTGAATGCATCAGAGTGAATAATCTATTGTAGATGACATTCAAGAAACGGCTGTTTCTTCTCCTCCCCTCTTCCTTCTCACAGTCCTTAGCCAGTTGCTAAACGCTCTTCGATGCCACTTCGTGTGTGCAATGAGTGAACCAAGCTACTATGCCTTGACATTACGAAAACAAAAAATGTCCATCTGAATTAAAATTTTAAGCAAAATATTAATCATGAAGTTTATTTTTGTTCCAATTCATTTGGGCTTCAGTTCTAACAATGAAAGGGCAGTGCAGAAAGCTCAGAATTTACCATAATGCCTGGCACTATTAATAGATCAGCACATATCTGCCAATTCAGTTCATCTTAAAATTTGATTTAATAACTTCTTCTCGCACGTATGGCACGTCTCCAGCGTTACCTAATTATGATAACGCTCAACACAGATCTTCCTCTTAAGCACTGCTCAGAAAACTTCTACTTAGAGATATTTCCAAAGAAACGGAAACACAGTGACGTCCCTAACTTGGCAGCATCCCTACAAGCCTCTGGGAAGCCCCCCTAAAACGTCCTACCTCAGTCCTCCCTCCTTAGAGCCTCCAGGATTAACAGCGAAAGCAAAAAGGTCAGGACTTTGAAATTTCCCACAGTCTAGGAACCCGGAACGCCTTTGGAAGATTGACATGAACTTTGCCCAATAGAATCGCAGACAGGCGTATCATTTCGTAAACGCTCCAATCCGGACGCGGAGTCGCCATCTTCAAGGTGAAAGCGGAAGCCAGACTTTTCGCGCTCCATGGAAACGCTCCTGCAGCACCTGGAGCGCTTTTCCGAGGTTCTGGCGGTGTCCCGCACGGCCCACGTCGGCACCTGGGAGCCGGCGACCGTGCGCAGGGCTCTGCAGTGGGCCCGCTACCTGCGCCACGTCCACCGGCGCTTTGGCCGCCATGGCCGCATCCGCGCGGCTGTGGAGCGGCGGTAGGGGCGGCGGTAGGGCGGCCTTGGGCCGGGGCCAGGCCTCGGGTTGACCAGTTTCCAGACTCTCGGGCACTGCGACATCCTGCTCGCTCTGCGCCTGCTGGAGAACCGGGCCCTTGGGGATGCCGCCAGTCACTACCTGCTGCAGCAGCTGTTCCCGGGCCCGGGCGTCCCGGACCCTGAGGGGGAGTCGCTCCAGGACAGCCTGGCCCTCCTCGCCCGCCGCCGGTCCGCGGTCCACCTGCTACGCGACATCGGCTATCGGGAGAACCCCCGGCTTCAGGGGGCATCGGCTGGCAGA
>NW_006159671.1:2717632-2726852 GCF_000334495.1 Tupaia belangeri chinensis | reverse complement strand
AAGGCCCCGGGCCGGGCTGCCCCTGCAGCGTCTGCGGGAGGTGGGGGAGGCCACGGCGGAGACCACCGCGGAGGGCCCCGGCTGGCTGCCCTGCAGCCTGCGGGAGCGCCTGCCACAGCTCCACTTCCTCCAGGTGTTAGCCACAGCGCTGCTGCAGCTGCCGCCCTCGCCCCGGCCGGGAGAAGAGGAGCTGGGATCCAGCAGCCCCAAAACACCTGCAGAGGGGCGTCAAGAGCTAGTCCACTGGCTTCTGGGGAAGTCGGAAATCATGGCTGTCTTTTGCCGCAACCTCCCAGCCTGATTTTTAACTTCTGTGGCAGGCCGCCACCCAGAGCTCTGTCGCGTCTATCTGGGTCTGCTAACCGACTGGGGGCGACGTCTGCAATACGACCTGCAGAAGGGCATTTGGGTGGGAGCTGAGGCCCAAGATATGCCCTGGGAAGAACTGTACGAGAGGTTTCAAAGCCTCTGTCAGGCCCCTCCACCTCTGAAAGATGAAGTTCGGACTTCCCTAGAGTCCTGTAAGGCTCAGGATGGAGATTTTGAAGTCCCTGGTGTCAGCATCTGGACAGACCTGTTGTTAGCTCTTGAGAGTGATGCATGATGTTGCATCTAGGAAAAGTCAGTTTTAGGGTTCAGCCTGGGCCCCAGTTTTCTGTGCACAACGTTCTATTATACATTATTTGAATATATAGTTTACAAAATGAAAATTCTAGTGTGGTCACCAAATCTTCTGTTCCTTCATATGTCCAAATTAGTTTTCCATGCTAATTTGAGTGGTTTATTATGCAGTTATCAATATAGACATGCAAAGTAATTGACTTGTAGTGCCATGGGTTATCTAGATAGAGGAGGTCACATATTGGAAATACTCTACTTAAAACCGTAGCTTAACAATAGTTTGCTTTTTAGAAGTCAGCTGCCTAAGAACGCTGGAAATATATATACTTTTCAATGACAAAAATCAGTTTTAAAATGACAAGACATCCTTTTTCTATTAGTATACTTTTCTAATCATTTTTGCTCCCACCAGTAATGAAGAGTGTTAGTTAATTATCAATATGTGATGATGTCAGAAATGTTGGTTTAAAAAGGCGATTGGCCTATTTCGAGTTGAAGACCTGGACCTTGTTTCTGTTTACCTAGTGTTCCAACCACTTCACCGGCCTCAACATGCATTAATACTGTGTTATTCAGAAAATTTGTTACTCATAGTAATTTACTATGCTGAAAAATCACATAATATGTTAATTTAAAGCATTGACTCAAACCAAAGGAAATAAAAATGTTTAAAGCATAGTAAACATATATATTTTGATATTAACTTGGCGTAAGATAGTAAAAGAATCAAAACAAACTTATGAATTAGAAGACCTAGGTCTTAATGTTGCCTCTGCTATTAACTAAGTTAATAAATCACCACCTTGATGCAGTAGTTGCCTCATATGCTAAATGAACTGTTAAGACAAAAATGGTTAAATTTCCTTATTTTTTCTTTGGTGGTTGCACTACAGAGACAGTTTCTAATACTTGTTTTATGTGTAGAAATCCAGTGTTGTTAGTTTATTCATTCTGTTAGTTTGTACCACAGCTGGCAAAATGATCCCCAATAACCAAACGTATGAGTCATTTATTCATTTGTTATTAGGGAGATAAGACTTTTCCTGCCATCAAGATATTTTTGTCCAAGTCCAAGTTAGCTGACAACAAGATGTTTTTGAAAAATTTATATTCAGAAAGTTAATTTGTAATTCCAAAAATAGACTTAAGAATAGAAAGAGTTGTATAATCTTGAATTTTTCATTTTGTGGTAGAACCTGGGATCAACTACCCTTCCACTAGAAAATACACATTTCTGGATCATCTCAGGTGAATGCTAGCAAATACTTAGTGTGATTTCTTTTTCTAGCTCTAATCCATGTAGATCATCTTTTAGATTGCATTTACTAATTTTTAAAAAATAGTTATTTATTTTAATTATTTCTTTAAAAAAAAATTGGTATTGGGCACATGTGCTCACCAGAAAGAGAGAGTGAAAGTAAAACAAGCCACCCACCAGGACCAAGACTTGAACTGCAGTGGGCCATGTGGAAGTCCAGCATTCCAATTGCCACACCACCTGCCAGCTCTTTTTGCATTTACTCTTAACACAAGAATAAAGGCAATTCTTTCTATTAGTTACATGACAGTCTTTAAAAAACAAACCAACAAACAAACAAAAAAAACCACCCAGTGAAGTAGTATACCATGGCAAGTCCTAATAATAGTTTTAGTTTTAGAAAAATAGCAGCTTATTTCCCTGTATCTTTCTGCAGCTACATCTCAAACTATGGTATAAAAGGATATTTAAATAGTATTAATATTTTAACATCTATTTTCATACCATTTTTAAGCTTTTAGTAACATTTTTTATCCCCTTTAGTTTTGTTACAGGGCACTCGATAGAGTAAGAGAAAGAGAGAGAGAAAGTGAGAAATTACTCCCCAGGGGAGATGGCCATACCAGTCTCCTCTCCCACATGCTTCTCTCTGGATTTTGGGCACTCTGGCCCATGTTCCCTGTGTGATTTTCAGGCTGGTCATTTTTTATAATATATTGCATGCTTATTTGTTATTATCACATTTATATTTTTTAACTTATTTTATAGTCTACAGTGCTCTTTCCAAAGTGAAGTGCCCGGGGATCTAAATCTGCTTCGTTGATTCTCATTCATGGCTGTTTGTTGCTGTACATGCTTCGTAATTGTGAGTTCACATATATTTGGCTTTAATCTGTGGAAACAAATCTCATCGAGCTCTCTAATCATGTCCATTATGCCCAGTCAAAGGACACTTTTCTGGTGTCCGTTCGTCTGACCTCTTGGCAGCACTGGATCCTGTTGACATTCCCTACTTTTCAACATTAGGCTAGAAATTCCATTTGTATATAACACCACTCTTTCTTGGTTTCCCTTTATCTGTTTTTATTTTTATTTTTTCTTAATCTGGTTTTCTAGCCCCTCCTCTCCTAATCAACCATGTACAAGATTTCTCAAAATGTACTAAGTCTGCTTCCAATTTTGTGTGCACTATTCCAGAACTCTCATCAGAGCTTCAAAGCCAATATCCCCACTTGAATGTCTTGCAAGCCTCTCAAACCAAACATAACCATTTATGTCTACAGAAGCCTATTTATCCCCACAAAGTTCATAGAAAATTTTTAGAAACCTGGAATTATCCTTTCTCCTAAGCCTCATTTCATTGATTCATGAGAGATCTTCAAAATGTTCATGGAAAATGTGTTAATTAAAAAAACTGCATGGAGTTTTAAAAACTCAAGCACTAAAGTAAAGTTGTACTTCAATTCCATTTTTCACAAATTTTCTGAAGTTCCCTCCTATTTCTTCCTTTCTCCATTTCTTTTCACTCTAGTATAGGTTTAGTGATCACAAATTCGTGTTTGCTTAGGGCAGATTTGGGTTATGCCTGTTGTCCTGGCATCAATATTGCAAATATACCAATTTATTCTCTAAGGTATTCTGATTTGGCTGATAATTTGTATGTTCATCCTGGCCCCAGTCATTATATCTCTGCCAGATTACTGTGATTGTGTCTTTTTTTTTTGGGGGGGGGAGGTTTTATTGCTATAGGGTGCGTGCGCTCGCCAGACAGAGAGAGACAGAGAGACAGAAAGCGAGAAATCACCCCCCAGAGGGGATGGCCATGCCGCAATCCCTTCTCCATTCTCCTCTCGGGATCTTGGGCATGCATGCACACGTGCCCGGCGTGAGTTTTAAGCCACCGGGTCCGGGACGCGAACTGCGGTCTACTACGTGGGAGTCCAGCAACATAGCCATTACGCTAACTGCTGGTTCCCTGCTGTGATTGTGTCTTGGCAGGTTTCTCTGCTCTTTAAATTGCTCCTACATCAGGGATACCCCACCCCCAAACCATGAACAGGTACCAGGCTGTGGCCTGTTAGGAACCAGGGTGTATGGCAGGAGGTAAGTAGAGCTAGTGAGCCAAGCTTCATTTGTATTTTTAGCTGCTCCCCAGCACTCCCATTACCGTTGAGCTTTGCCTTCTGTCAGATCAGCAGTAACAGTAGATTCTCAAAGGAGAGCAAATCCTATTGTGACCTGTGCACGTGAGAGATCTAGGTTGTGCACTCCTTATGAGAATCTAATACCTGATGATCTGAGGTAGAGCTGAGGCAGTGATGCTAGCACTGGGGAGTGGCTGCAAACACTGCATTATGACGAGTCATATAATTATTACATTATATATTACAATGAAATAATAGAAATAAAGTGCACAATAAATGTAGTGTGCTTGAATCATCCTGAAACCACCCTCCCCCTCTCTCCCCCAAACCATGTGGAAAAATTGTCTTCAAAACCGGTCCCGGGCACCAAAAGGTTGAGGACCACTGACCTATATAATCCATTACTCCTAACTAGCTGAGTAATGAGCTTTGAGTCATATTCACTGAGAAATTTCAAGCAACTGAAAGAGACCTTAAAATGACTCACCGTGCACCTTTCTATAATAGCATTTATTCTCACATACTTCATTGTCTGGTTGTTTTCAGTAATAAATTATTTTTTATTAAGCTGATTCCTATACTCATATGCTGGATTTCATTCCTTCTCGGTCACTCAAGATTATGGCACCAGCAATTCTCTTTGTTTCTTAATATTGCTAGCATATACTTTCTTCATTTAGCTTCCAGGCTATTACAGTCTCTTGGTTTCCTTCTGCCTTTACTGTCATTTCTTTTTAATGCTTTCTCTTTTCTCCCAGCTCTCAGTATGAGAATTCCCTGTATCTCACTTCTGTCTCTTCTCTGTCTACACTAGTTAGATACACTTTCTTCGTATCCTGTCTGTGGCTTTAAAATCATCTCTATATCAGTAACTCATATTTTCTTGGGCAAGCCAAGTGGCTTGAGTTTCAGACCTCATGGCTTAAAAAACATGACAGGAGCATGTGTGTGCATGTCCAAAATCCTGAGAGAAGAATGGAGGAGAAGGGACTGCAATGTGATCATCCTCCCCCCCCGGGGGGGGTAGGTGTGTGCTTTTCCCCTTTCTCTCCATCTATTTCTCTCTGGCAGACACATATACCCTATAGCAAGTTGGTTTTGTATTTTATTATTTTTCTTAAAGAAAAAGATGTATTTCTCAAACTCTAGATTTTTATATTCAATAGCATCCTAAATATACATTTTTAGGGCTATCGGAAACCCAACATGGACTAAGCTGACTTGATCTGTTGACTTCCCTATTATCAACTCCATTTTTGCAATTTGCTCAGACCCAGAATCTTGGAGTCAGCCTTGTTTCTTCTCTTCTTCTTTCTTTGTGCATCCAAACAGACAGTCTTCTTAGTTCAACATTTCAACTACTACATATCCAAAACGTGACCACTTCTTGCCATCTTTATTGCAAAACCCTAGTCCAAGGCACCATAATCTCTTACCTGGTTTCCTGCCCCATGTTACCGCACATGTATAGTCTTGCCCGGTATCAACATCTCTCACTAGGCTGATAGAATTATTAATGAACCTACATGGGTAAATTACTATTATCCAATGTTCATGGTTCACACTAGGGCTCATTCTTGGTGTTGCAAGTTCTAAGGGTTTGTACAGCATACGTCCACCAGTGCAGTATCATACAGAGTAGTTTTCTGCTCTCAAAATCCTTTCTGCTCCTACTCTTCATCTCTCCCTCTCCAGGAGCCTGGAATCCATTGCTCTTTTTACTTCCTCCTTCGTTTTGCCATTTCAAGAATGGACAGCAGATGGCCCAGTGATTGGGAGAATGAACTTCCACATGGCCGACCGTGGTTTGAGTCCCGTGGCTTGCTTTCTCCCTTTTCCCTCTCTCTCTCTCCATGTGTCTCTCTGGTGAGCACACATGCCTTGTAGCTAATTTTAAAAAATAGCAATGATAAAATAAAATAATTCTAAAAAAAGAGAATGTCATGTAGTTGGAACTATACAGTATGTAGCCTTTTCAAATTGGCTTATTTTCCTTAGTAATATGCATTTAAGGTCCTCAATGGTCTTTTCATGCCTTGATAGCTCATTTCTTTCTGGGGCTGAGTAATATTACATTATCTGTATGTATCAACGTGTTTAACCATTTACCTATTGAAAAGGTCATGTTGCCTCCAAGTTTTGGCAATTTTAAATAAAGCTTTTATGAACATCCATGTACAGGTTTTGCATGCATGTAAGTTTTCATCTCCTTTTGGTAAATACCAAAAGTGCAATTGCCTGATCATATGGTAAGAGTATGTTTAGTTTTGTATGAAACTGCCATGCTGTCTTTTAGTGGTGGCTACAAGGAGTATAAATCCAGGAAAGAAGAATGGGGTTTCCAGTCTGTTAACATTTCTAGCTACAACCCAGCAATATGAAAAAAATCTTCCAAACCTTCTGTGTTGCATACGAGTTAAAGTGACATTTATCAATGTCAGGATTCAGTTGTTATGGTTAAATTTTCTATTTTTACTTGGTCTTTATAGCTCTTTTACACATTTTTGGAGCCGTAAAGCAGAACACCAAATCTCTAAAGGAGAATGGCCCATCTCCCTTAGCCAATCGTGGATAGAGAGCATTTATTAACAGAGATTAATGAATGTAAATGCTCTAGGAAGGAGCCATTGATTTCTCTCAAGAACTAATTGGAAATGATCAATCACTATATGAGAAGTGTGGCAGTAGCATATTTATCAGACGCTAATTGTCTTAGTGGGCTAAGAATGCCCTTTTGGCTTAGAAATATGGTGGTCCTGAGGGAAAGTTGCTTGAATCATTACAATAATTAATGTGTGTACAACTGTCTCTGGGAGCTTCATTACTCTTAATAGTGGGGTAAGGCTTGAGTTCAGAAGAACTTACAGTGGTTTAACATCCCATTGTGGTTTTGTCCTCTCATAACTGAGCAAGACTTAAATCTTAGAAATTTTTTTAAACAATGTTTCAGGAGTACAAAGGGATATAGCATGTGAAGAATCCATTTACAGTTTATTTCTATGTAATATAAACAGTATCATTAATTTCTGAATTAAGACCATGATAATCTCCAAATGTTGGAGGTTTATTTGAAATTTTTACTTGGAATTGGTTTTTATGCATCAATATTTAAGGTTAATTTATTGGAAAGGCAAATGTATATTTCATTCTAAATACAACCTTTCAGTTCTATGTTGGTATTGTAAACTCTTATTCATTCATTCTATAAGAATTTGATCACTTACTATACACAAAGGAGTGATTTTATGCATTAAAATTTGTTAAAACCAACTTAACTAGCTTATATATTTTCATATTATGAATCAAATTTCTCATCTTTTTATTAAGGAAACCATCTAAAAAGCAATATGTAAAGGACAGATAAATGTGCAGATCAATATTGGGTTCTTACCCTTCACAGTTGTTCAAAGCTCCATGGGATAACTGTTAAAATATTTATCGTTATACCGAGCATCTGACATAACATCAATACTTTTTTGGGGGTAAGATATTCTGTATGAGGCTATACATATATTTATGAGCATTGACAATATGTCAAGACAGAATAAGAGAATAGCACGCTGTTATCTTTCAGTAAATTTAGATACACTCCTGAAAAAGCATAGGTACAAGTTCTTTGCTAATCCCAAGCACATTAGGAATCCTTAAAAATGTTAACTGAATCCAAAATCAGATTCCAAAAAAAAAAATCTTTCATTAATAAATTGACTATCAAACTTCAGAATAGGAAAAGCAATACAGATTATACATTTTTTTATATAGTTTCTTCCAGAGATATGGAAATCTCATAATTTCTTAAATATCCTTGCCAGAAAGGGAGTGTTTTCTATCTTATATTGAAGAAATACAAAAACATAAAATCGTGTTATATTTTCTGATGACTTACAAAAATATTTGATAATTTACATAAACATGAATAACCAAAGGTGTAAACAAGATTGGATGTGCGCATTCTCTGGTCTGTTTTTCCAATAACTGCAAAAACATGTGTTCTTCACATTGCCGGTTTTAAATAGTCAAAAACATAAAATAAATTACAAGTGACTAACGAGCAATTTGCAGAAGATACACGATATAGTTCACTAGTCAGCAGACATAGATTGCATGTGGAATTGCTATAGTAACCAAAACTCATCGAGAGCAGACGCCGTTTTCTAATTATAGCTGGAAAGCCCTGAACCTGTGCACTGCACCAGCAAATTGGCCCCTATAGGTTCGAAATGATTTCACTGTTTGTCATTACAGACATTAGTTAAAGCAGGATATGTGAAGAATATGGTCTCTGCATTTTGTTAGAGGCATTTTATTCACATTTATAGTCCAATTCTGTGAATGCAATATTACGTTTACTATTATATGGCAATTAATAATTCTACTTAAGAGTCAAAGACTTACAAAACTATTTTATGGTGTGAGAACCAAAGGATAAGTAAAGATACAGGAAAAAGGAATTTAAAAGCTGTAAAGTGGGCTTCTTTAATGACTGATTTTAATCATATAACACTATCTCTGGACAGCCTAGGATAAGTTCTTTCATGACTCAAAACTTCCATGTTCTCATTTACACAATTTGGGTAAGAATAATAACTACATATATTTTTGAAATAAAACAAAAGCAAAACTTTTAGCCATCTTTTAGGATATGTCTGTCTAGTAACACCTCATCTTTGCTTTCCTTCATCTAAAAATGTATTAATTTTTAAAAGATAGTTTCGCAGCTATAAAATTTGAAGCTGACCTTTCTTTTCTTTCAGCATTTGAAAACGTTTCATTGCACTAGCTGGTGGTGGTATGGTAGTTAGGGCAGCTGGATCGTACATGGCTAACTGTGTCTTTCAAATCTGGATCCAGAGGCTTGAATAACATGCTGGGCACATACGTGTTGTGCCCAAACTGCTAAGAAGAGATGCTTTGTTCATTTAAGTATAACCTGTTGGTTTTATTAGAAGCATTGCTAGTATCTTAAGAAAAAAAGTGATCGGTGACTGTGTAAGGCTCAGAAAGTTGTAAAGTATGCTTCTTTCTTTCTTTTTTTTAGGTGGGGAGGAGAGGTTTTTGCTATAGGGCACGTGCGCTTGCCAGAAAGCCAGAGAGAGACAGAGAGACAGAAAGTGAGAAATGATCTCCCAGGGGGGGATGGCCATGCTGCAATCCCTTCTCCTCCATTCTCCTCTTGGGATCTTGGGCATGCACGCAC
>NW_006159671.1:2698504-2717617 GCF_000334495.1 Tupaia belangeri chinensis | reverse complement strand
GGGCCATCACCGCACACGCGCCCGCCGTGATTTTGAAGCCACTGGGTCCGGGACTCGAACCACAGTTGACTACATGGGAGTCCAGCGACATAGCCATTACGTTAACTGCTGGTCCCAAGTATGCTTATTTCTAATCTTTAGTTCCAAGAATAGTCAGTCATGTTTTCTTCCTCTCTGTTCTCTTCCCCATCAGAGTTACAGGTAAATATATACTGGCTTGTCTACTGTTCCAAACAAATGCATTTTAAAACCTTTTTCGTTGTTGACTTTTTTTTTTTTTTTTGAGAGATTTTCACTGTAGGGCGCGTGCGCTCACCAGACAGACAGAGAGAGACATAGAGACAGAAAGCGAGAAATCACCCCCCAGGGGGGATGGTCACGCCGCAATCCCTTCTCCTCCATTCTCCTCTCGGGATCTTGGGCACGCACGCACACGCGCCCGATAATAGTTTTTTTACTTAAGTTAGTGACAGTGAATTTCTGCTGCTTTGGCTTACTTGTGCCCTATCAGTCTGGAATAGATGTCCAAGCCATTTTAGTAACGTGAATAGTATTTAAAGTGAAACCTGACTGCATATATATATATATGCATATATATATATATATGCATATATATATAATAGATTGAACTTTATGTCCTAATTTTTGAAGATATTATTAACAAAACTCATCTTCTTATTGTATGCTTATTTTGATTTTGGGTCATTTCTAGTCTTGATGTCTATTATTCTAGGAAAGAAAAATGATTATGTGAGAAATGATATATTTCTATTCAGTATTTATGGCTAACAGAGTATGGAATTTAAAAAGATTTTTGGTCCCAAATTTTCATTAATGTATCCTATTTGTCAAATTTCTTTATTATTTTAACTGCTGAAACAGCTCTTTGATGAAGACAATGAGCTTCACCACAATGTTGAGTGTTAATGTTGTCTACACATAATTCTGGCTACATCTTCATGTTCCTAAGATAAAGAGGTGGCTAAAGAGAGTGTTTGAACTATTGTAAGTTCAAGTTCTCCAGCTACTCTTTCTTCCTGAATTACATGAAGCTGTTTATCTAATTGGTTTAATACATTAAATATGATAAATGTGTCAATTTAAATGAATAAAGTACAACTGCCACTTTCTAACATTTATCACTAAATGTATTAGTAGTATTTACTTCACTAATAAAGCAATTAAGAATTTCTATATTATTGGGGCCAGCAGGTGGCACGGTGGTTGAGGGTGCTAGACTCCCACAGTTCGAGTTCCAGATCTGGCGGCTTGCTTTCTCACATTCTCTCTCTTTCTTTCTCTCTCTCTGTCCCTCTCTGGTCAAATTAAAAATAAATAAATAAATAAATAAAGTTCAATAAAATAACTCTTTAAAAAAGAATCTCTATATTATAAAGTATATATGTCAAATATGCAGAGTAGAAAAGATGCATGACTTCATTATAAGTATGTTCAATAAATCTCATACTAAATTTATAAATCAGTGCATAAAGTCCTATGGTTACTCATCTTAGTTAGATGACGCTGCGACATGTAAAGAACTAAGTTCTCCTCAATCATTTTGTCATTCATGCATTTAGTTCTTCATTCAGCCGATCAACAAGTACCTATAACTCTTATGGTGTAAGCCCCTAATTATGATAAGAAATTAGAAAACGCATAAAATAAACACTTTTATTATATAGTTTAATACAATATTGTATCATCAAACACATACAAAACTGTGTAAACACAAATTATCCTAAGTTCCAACGATGAAATACAAAATTATGACATCTAGGTCTGGTTATTCCAAAAACTATAAAAACAATTTCATCCACTTCTAACTATGATACTTCAAATCAATTAGTGGAACTTAATAAATACTTAGTATTGACAATGAAAAAGTAGCCAGGTCCTAAGTTATGTATTTTCTACATGTTTATTTTTACATCGAGTAAGTTTTTACTTATTTGATTCATTCCTTTTCATAAAATTATACTTACACACTTAACTAATATTACATAAGTAATAAATATAATGTACTAAATTCTTTATCAAATTGTTTTTTTCTTATTTACAGGTATAGAAAAATTTTTAAAAAGCAAACACTAATGCTATGATAATGATAATGATAAGCTCATTATCATTTGATAAGTCTACTGGCAAATAGCATGTGGGAATTTCAATGAAAGTATTTGTTTATTGCATCTAATTATCTTATGACTCTTATAAACTACCAACATGAAACTATCAAAATCATCAGAACTGTGAAACTACCAAATCAAGAGAAGAGTGAAATATAATGATTTACAAAAAGCACTGTAATAAAATGATTCAAATGGGAAACTGAGTTTTTTGACTTTACCTAGATTGGTGATCATTCTAATCGATTCACAGAGACTCCTGTAAGTGCTGAGTTGAGGGTATTCTGAGACTACACTGGGGCTGAGTGTTTGCTGATTAATATTGCAGACTCCACTGGGAAGAGGTGGTAGGGACAGGTATACCAGATATTTATCACAGGCTCCATCTAACTTTCCACTAGGAATATTTCTGTGTCTAGATTGTCAGGTCATCAAATCAATAACAGAAGTCTCTCTACTTGGCTGTCTTACTGATTCACATCCTAAGTAACGAATATTCCTTGTCCTTATGTGAATCTAATGGTATGGTTCCACTAAAGTTCTACAGCTCCGCAGGGACAGGGGCTCAGAGCAACACTTGTGGATGTGATTATTTTACTTTTTACCTGGCATATGGTTCTTTCACGGAAGGAATGAAGCCCTTCCCGCTGATTTAGTTATTTTTCACGTTTACAAGGTGTAAGTGTAAGCTCATATGGTAGATCCATATGAAGCAGTCAATTGCAAATAACTTATAAAACATGATTTATTTGTATTAGTTTCACATTTTCCTCTTTATATAAAATGCATTCTATATATTGTGCCAGAGTTATAACATTTTATCATTTAAAAATTGCAAAGATTATGGCTATGCTTTTTTCTTTGTTCTTCAGTTTAAAATGAAATTTATTTGTTCTAGCTGAAAAAGCACTTTTATAATGGGAATGGCATATGTACCAGCAAAGATACTGTATATCCCTGCTCTGTTTGGTCTTTGCTGACTGTCCTGTGTCCTCTCCTGACTGTCCTTACCCTGGGTCAATCTGCAAGTCTACACTTCAGGACTTCTTCGCATGGTCATGCAAGGGATTTCAGGGTCTGGCCTCTGCAGCAACTTTATGCACATGTGCCCCTGCCTTTCACAACTCCAGTGGTATTCTTAGGATTTTCATTTTTAAAATCTGTAAAATATTGAAATCCATACGTACTATAAAAATAGTGAAATTCTTCTTCACATTGCCCTTTTATTTATACCCACTGTGTCTTCATTGTTTCAAATACAAGGACTTCTAATAATTTTGTGTGTATCCTTTCGAATCAAAATTTTAAAAACTATTTAAATTTCTATTTAAACTATTTTAAAAACTCTGATAGCTGTATGTTATTCTGTAATGCGGATAGATTATTGAATATATTCTGTATGCATATTCACATACATGTGTACATATATAATTCTCATAGTCAGGGCTTTTAGATGTCCGATTTCTTGCTTTTAAAATGGTTTTCAGATATTATTTTGTTGAACTATTTTTTAATTGACAAGTAAAAATCACATATATTTATGGTATATAATGTAATGTATTGATAAATGTATACGTTGTAGAATGGTTAAATGATGCTATTTCACATATCCATTACTTTATTTTACATATTTTATTACTTTATATCCTTTTTTTTTGGTGGTGGGAACACTTAACATCTACTTGCACAGCAATCGTCAAATATCCAATGTGCTATATTGTTATTAACTGTAGTTAACATCTCCTAAATTTATCCATCCAGTCTAGCTGAGACTTTGTATCTGCTGACCAACTTCCCTCTAATCACTCACCTCCCCTCTCAGCATCTGGTAAAATACCTTTTACTCTCCATTTCTATGAATTTAAGTTTCCTTTATGTGCAATACTTTGTTTAACTTTTAACTCACACAGAATTTATCTTTCTGTGTCTGGCTTATTCATTTAATAAAATGTCCTTCTGTTTTAGTCATGTTGTTGCAGATGACAGGATTTTCTTCTTCTTAAAGACTAAATTGTATTCCATAGCGTGCATATGCCACATTTTCTTTACTCATTAATTTTATACATATTTTTGAACTTGTTATATTTAATTCATTTAAAATTTAGTTTTAATTCATTTGCAACCATTTTTGCCTTTGGTGGATACAGATGAATATCCAGTTATTCCCAAACCACTTAGTAAATAGTGTATATTTTCGCACTGGTTTGCAATGTTAACTTTTTATATACTAAAATTCCCATGCAAATATTTCTAGACTTCTTATTCAATTTGACTAATCTATTTCTTCGTTAAAACTATTCTTTTAATTTTTGTGTCTGTATAATGTGTTTTACTATCTGATAAGAAAAGATTACTCACACTACTTTTTTTGGGGGGAGGAGAGGTTTTGCAATAGGGTGTGTGTGCTCTCCAGAAAGACAGATAGAGAGACAAAAAGCAAGAAATCACCCTCCCGGGGGGATGGCCAGGCCACAGTCCCTTCTCCTCCATTCTCTTCTCAGGATCTTGGGTATGCATGCACATGCACCCAGTGTAAATTTAAGCCACCGGGTCTGGGACTTGAACTGTGGTAGACTACATGGGAGTCTAGTGACATAGCCATTACACCAACTGCTGGTCCTGTGCTCACACTATTTTTAACCAAGAATTTTTTAGTCATTCTGTCACATTTTTCTACTTCACTTGAACTGTAATATAGAAAATTCATCTAAAATAAAACTACTTTCTCTGTGGATGTTA
Source organism: Tupaia belangeri chinensis (assembly GCF_000334495.1). NCBI lineage: Eukaryota > Metazoa > Chordata > Mammalia > Scandentia > Tupaiidae > Tupaia > Tupaia belangeri. Next base: position 2,712,752 of record NW_006159671.1, on the reverse strand, counting down.
TTGAATTTCCACCTTGTTTTGTGAGTAGGCTCATTTCATTTTTCAAGTCTTCCAATGTGGTTAAATAATCTTTCTCTTTATCTGGGGATTTTTATGTTCTTTTGTTATTTATTTTGTCCTTCAGGTTATGTTATTTGGTTTATTCTTTACAGGGCTGTATATTTCTTGTTAAATTTTCTCCCATTTTGTAGTTTTGGTGATGTTCTGAAGGACCTTTTGTTTATAAAGTATTTTAAACAGCTCTAAATAAGAGGCAGTTATTTCTGTCGGCAATTTCTTAGAATCAGTATTTTTGTCCAACTGTCCATAAAATCTTTAATTTGAGAAAACTAATTTTATATACACACATTCTTGTCTCTGTTTTTGAGAGTTAATTGAAAACTTACTTTATATAACTGAACTCTTGAAGTTTCAAGGGAAAAATGGTCTCTATTTCTTGTCTCTGAGAGAATGCAATCCCCCCTTGCTTCCAATTTGAGTATTTTGGTAACAAGTACAGGGAATATATTCAAGTATTTTTAGTTTTTCAATTCAGAGGCAGTTTGTACAATATGAAGTCTGGGTTTGAGTGCTTGAATTAATAGCACATTTTAGTTTATTTCTACCTTAAGATACTTCTGTTTATGTTTGGCTCCTAAATTTTTGCTATTCAAGTTATAAAATATAATTTTGCATAGCTATTTTGGATTTCATTTATTACATCATTGATTCAGATTTACTTTTTTTTTTCATTTTGGAAAGTGGAAATGCAGATGCAAGAGGCAAACAACTTTTAAAAGTCATATAGATAAACCATATTTTAATGTAGAGTATTTTGTTTCATTATATAATAGCATATAGTCACTAGACCCTCTCCTTTCTTGTCGACAACACTAGATTTTATACAACTTGGCTGTACCTGGTCTTTATTCCAATTTTTATATGTGCTGACAGTGCTTACTGAAACTTCCACAATCTTGTTTACTTTTACTTGTTCTGCTGCTGAAGAGTGAGTTTTTTCAGAAAATGAAATGGAAGGTAAAACCAAGCAAAGAGCTCAAGTTGAAAAATCACTCTGACTTGCAGGAAATATTGGCATTCTGTTCAATGTCTTACAATAATGAACTGTAGGCACTGGAAAAATCACAAGTGGGCCAGACCCTTTGCCTAGTGGTTAAGGGAGCTAGATTGCACATGGTTGACTGTGATTCAAATCTTGATCCAGACAACTTGAAAAACAAACCAGGTGCATGTGCATAAATGCCCAAATCCTGACAGAGAAATGGAGGAAAAGGGATTGTGGCATGATCACACCCAAAGGGAGGGGGTACTTTCTCCCCTCTTTCTCTGGCAAGCACATGTGCCCTCTGACTGTTTTTTTTTTTTTTTAAAGAATTATAAATGAATAATGACTTTCATTATTACTAGTTGTTCTGAATTTAGCATCTATCATTTTTGCACCCTGCCCCTCCCTTCTGTATGCCTGACTTTAACTTCTGGATCTCTGAGCCTCCAGGTACTGGGAACTGCTTCATCAGCACTTGTGTGGAATTCGAAGCATGTGGGGATTTAAACTTTTATTTCCCTCATGTCTCTGGAGTAACTAATGAATAAAACTCCTGTTCCCTTTTCTCAAATGAAGATAATTTTGATGAAAACTTACACTTCAGTGACTCCCTGGATAAAGCTGTGCTCAAGTCTCCCTCTGAGAGACTTCGCCAGAGAACCCACCCTTGTTGGGTGCCCTCCCTTTTCCTAGTTAGCTTTCCATCTCCTCTCCCTGGATTTCCTTGAGAATACTTTCTTTCGTTTTTAAAATAATGATTTATTTAATTTTATTTATCTCTTTTAAAATTTTGCTACAGGGTATGTGCACTCACCAGAGAAAGAGAGAGAGAGAGAGAGACAGAATGTGGGAAAGCAAGCCACCTGGTCTGAGACTCAAACCATGGTCGGCCATGTGAGGGTCCAGCACCTTACCCACCACACCACCTGCTGGCCCAAGAATACTTTCTTACTACTAATAAACCATCTTCCATGGATCTGTCTCAAGATTTTCCTTGTGGGCAAGGTGGCCTAAGACATGGCAAATAGAAGCATTTCGAATATCATTTTTATGTTTTTAGCTCATGTTTTTCACTTTTCCCATTAAACAAATAGGTTCTTCTTTATCCTCATTTTCTTCTTTATCTAATTGTAAACACTACTTTCTTAGTAATAAACTGCAGGTTACTGTCTAGTGTCTCTAAGTCTCTTTGTTTTCAACAACTCTGCTTTCTTATTGAGCCCTAACCTGCATTTGTTACTGATTTCTGAAGAGGGTTGGGAGAAACTTACTTGGCAAGATTAGGTTTAAGATACAACTTCACTTAACCTACAAAGAGTAGTTCAAATGTTTAAACTCAGGCATCGGAAGGGACAAAAATCATGAGACTATACACCTGTCATTTACTTTGAGCTTGCCATGTACCAGGAACTCTAATAAATATAGAATAAATAGTTACATATGTATGTATTATTTTTATTTGCCAGAGGGTGCATGTACTCATTGAAGAGAGACAGACACAGAAAGAGAGATGGAAAGCAAGAAAGCACCCCTCAAGGGCAAGGTCATGCCACAATCCCTTCTCTATTTTTCTCTCCTTTTGGTATTTTGGGCATGCATATCCACAAACCGGTGTGTTTTTCAAGCCTCCAGGTCTGGAACTCAAACTACATGGCTGTCCAGGTAGGATCCAGCCACCTTAGCCACCAGGCCACCAGCTGATCTTCTGCCAAATACTGGCATATGTTACTCCATTTGATATTTCATTATGCCCATAGGAAATAATAGCACTATTTTGAGCTAGACTTTTTCCTTCCAGATGTAGTCTAAGGAACGGCATCATTTAACTCACCTAGGAACTCATTAGAAATGCAGAATCTTGGGTTCCACCTTAGATCTCAAAATCTTTATGCAATCATATTTACATTCATTTGCGATTATACGGTAGCTATCTTGATGTCATCAACCTATATGGAAATTAAATGGACAGATAATTAATTTCCCAATTCTCACTGAAATTTTACATGGAGCAAGCTTCATACATAGCGTTAAGTAGTAAAATGGATACGTTCCTCTGAAGGTGTTTATAGCTGAGCATATCCAAATGAATGGACCAATGAAATAGATCGAGATTCTCAGCTGGATAAGTGGTGTACAGACCAGAGTAAGCAGTCGAGTCTGTCGTGTTGTGCATGGAGAAGTCTCCTGTCTGGATGTTTAACCCTGCTGTGTGTGTGCGTGTGAGTGTGTGTGTGTGTGTGTGTGTGTGTGTAATATCTTTTGGAATAGTTTATAGGGCCTGCTCCATAGCAAAATTGTTAAACCCTACACGTGAGCCAGATCTCACATGGCTGACCGTGGTTAGAACCCTGGACACTGTGTCAGGTTTGTGTATCTGTATGCCCCAAATCATGATGAAATGGAGGAAAGGAAGGGAAGGGATTATGGAATGGCCATGCCCCATTGAGGGATGCTTTCTCTCACTCTCTTTCTCTCTCTCTTTATCTCTTTTGTGCATGTGCCCTCTGCAAATAAAAAAATAATAAAGTAGAAAATGCTTATAAGTAGGATATCTGGTCTTGCATCTTAGACCAGAATTACTCATGTCTAAAATGACTTCTGCATGTTAGCATTTCTTTACAGTCGTTAAAATGCACTTGACTAATCAGGTATAAACCAGTGTATTAGGCAACAAGGAAGCTTGTTTTCACCATGATATATCAGCTTAAAATGGAAACTCGGTATCTATTTTAACAGGGGAATCACTTGAAAAATAATGAGAACTCAACAGAACATTACTTATTTCGAGAAGTGACAAATCCTAGTTATTTCTGTCCCTGCTTTTGCTAACTCCCTTGTGGTTTAAGTAGAATACCTGACAGTTCTAAAACTATCTTTACCCAAGTAGGTCAAGGATTCATGCAAATATTATCTTGTGAAACATGAATATTTATCTTGGATACAGCAGAATCATTTCTTTCCCTTTCATAGTCCAAGTCTTAGGTTGCCAGATGCCCATAGAACTTCCAGATTTCTAGCAGAGCAACGAAAAGTCCTCTACTTCCTAGTCTAGGACTCAAGGTCAAGTTTTTGGTGATCTAGTCACCAAGTACTCAAGAATAACTATTTATTGCTTGGTCCATGTTCCAGAAGTCCCACAGGAAGCTCTGCATTCAGGTAATAGTGGGATAGGCATTCGGTGGGCGTGGTGGTGAGTTTGTTTTGTTTTGTTTTGTTTTATTAGTTAGTCTAATACCGAGTATCCCTTAATGAGGCATCCTGTAAAGTTCTAGTGGAAAGTCAGCTTAGATTTGAGATCTAAATAGAGTCTCCTAACTTTATCTTGGTTCTTGCGGAGATGTGATCGCTGTGTGACCACTCTCCTTTAGGAGGTACTTTCTCCCTCCCAGTCTTTCTCTGTTTTTCTCTGGTAAGTGCATATGTTCTCTGGCATTTGAAAAACCTTGTTTCACATTTGTTGTCTTCTTATTTCATTTACAAAGACATTAAAATGTCAAATTATTAAGTTAAATTTCAGATACCTGGAAAAAAAAGATGGTAATTGAAAGTTCAAAAATGAAAGCTACAGGGACCAGCAGTTAGCGTAATGGCTATGTTGCTGGACTCCAATGTAGTCGACCGCGGTTCGACCCCCGGACCCAGTGGCTTAAACTCACGCTGGGCGTGTGTGCGTACATGCCCAAGATCCCAAGAGGAGAATGGAGGAGGAGAGAGTGCAGCGTGATCATGCCCCCTGGGGGGTGATTTCTCGCTTTCTGTCTCTCTGTCTCTCTGCCTGTCTGGAGAGTGCACATACCCTATAGCAAAAACCTCTCAAAACAAAAAAAAAATGAAAGCTACAGAAGATGTCAGTGACAGAATGATAGAAAACAAGAATAAGAAATGTTTCAACTTCTAAGTATACTGCTGCCTTAGTCATTCTAGAAAGTCATATGAATGATTAATGAAAATATTTTCAATTCATTATACTTTCTATGCTGAGTTCTGGAAATTCTAGAACGTCTTTTAAATTTTCATGATTTAATGATTTCCCTAATAACTATTTGAGCAGGAATTTCAACTTTGTTAATGACTTAGTTGGATACTTCAGAGTAATATTTTAAGATGCAAGTCTGAATCATAAATCTGTTTTCTCAGCAAAATTGACACAATATTAGACTGTTTGACTAACACCACTACTCCATGATTCAGAAGTAATGTAGTGTAGCTATGAATACCAAAACTGAATTCATTAACAAAATAATTTATGTCCTCATTTTTTCCGATCAGGCTTTGATTTTCCCTCGATTAAAATTTCTTTGTACCATATGCAGACTATTTAAAGACAGAAAACAGCAGATTTAAAACTCACTTGGGTTCTCTTGGGTAAAATGTCATTAATGTTGTGCTATTTTTAAAGAAATTGAAATACTCTTCTAGTTACACAAATCAATCATTCCCTAACCTCTTAGAGAACCCTTTCCATATTTTCTGTAACTTTATATTTACTAAAAGATTAGTATAGAGTAAGGCAAAATAGCTTACTCTCAAAAAAGTGTAAATTAAATATCAGTTCACACAATTAGTCAAATACTTAGAAAAATTCTAGAAGTTCTTGATTCTTTGGGGCTGCCCTCTGAATTTTGGGCTTTACTACAGAGACGGACATAAGTGATTAAGAGAGAGGATGACCATGTGTCTGCATTGGGTGATTCAGACATTGAGAATCAGATCTGGTTGAGGGAGGCGGGGGGAGGGGAGGGAGAAAAAGATAAAAGATAAAAGATCAGATCACACAGAACTAGAGATGAATAAAAAGGAAGCAAGCATATTTTATGCAGCCAGCATTTGAAATATCTGGCTCTTCTCTGACATTTGAGTCTCAATACAGACTTCACCTTAATTGGCTTTTCCAGCTACTCTTGCCCCTTAACTAGGTACTATTCTTTTATTTTTTTCAGAGAGATCTTTGCTAAGGGGCATGTGCTCACTAGAGAGACAGAAGTGAGAAACCCACCAAGGGGGATGGCCACACCACAATCCCGTCTTATCTCGGGATTTTGGGCACACACTCACATGCACCCTGTGGGAGTTTTAAGCTGCTGGGTTTGGGATTTGAACCAAGTTAGTTACAGGGAGTCCAGTGACCAGGTACTTTCTAGCACATGATTCTGTTTTATTTACTTATTTATTGTACCTCTTATCACTGTCAGAAATTCTTATTCATTTGTTTTACTTGTATATCACCTAACACCTTTCACCAGATCTCTGCAGGAACAGATGCCTTGTCTACTTTGTTTCCTGTCTGTCTCCCCAGAGTTTGGAATAAGGTCTGGTGTATAGTAGTCCCTTAGTAAATATTTCTTGAATGAATGATTAAATGAACCTTAGTCAGGTGCTCTCTTTCTTTCTTGAATCTTATATATACACCTTCATACATGAATTATAATATGTGCATTCTGGGATTATCCTCAGTTAGGCTTCAATGAAAAATTCCTTAAGGGTGTTCCAGTAACAACTTTTATTCCCAGGCTAAATTGAATATACTCAAACCAGTCCATAAAATCTCAGAACTAATAACTTGACACTTCTACTTAGAGCCAATATGGCAAGTAAAATATGACTTATAATTAGATGCTTTGTTAGGGCTCATGTCACAGCTGTCATTTTTTGGATCTTGCTGATGAGTCAGGTTTTCATATCAAACCACCCTAGGTCCATTTTACAGAACATATATTTCTATAGAAAATAATAGTGACATTATAGACCTTGGCATACACCCTTGGAAAATTCTCTCCCAGGGTTATACTTTTCTCATAACAGGGATTATTTTTCCTGCCAATGTTTCTGGCTAAGGCCACGAACATTCCACCTTCCTCAGTATTGATTCTCCATTGTGGAGATTGGGTTCCATGTTCATGGTTTTGCTGCCCATCCATCTTCAGGTTTTGTCCTTATTCATTATTCACCCCTTCACTGTGTCCAATAGAATATCTGCATCTTTCAAGTATTTTTATTGGGTGGGATTTTCTTTTTGATTGAAAGTTGCCTCAATAAGTGTGGAGGCTGTCATGGAGTCTTTGATGTCGGTAATCTTACAGTGTCAAAGGTCATCAATTTGAACAATAACTCTTGTTTAAGCATCTCAGATAAAAAAGAAAATAATTTGTAGACTTCCATCAAAGTAAGTTTTAAAAATATACCTCAGAATAAGAGCAACTGACAAGTTCAGCCACTGTTTCTTAGAAAAACAGACTAGGAGAAAAAACTGATCAATCAAAATGTTCTTAACTTGTATTCAAACCATTGATTGTTGGGACCAGCAGATGGTGTAATGGTTACATTGCTGGACTCCCACATAGTCAACCGCAGTTTGAGTCCCAGACCTGGTGGTTTAAAACTCAAGCTAGGCACATGTATGTGCATGCCCAAAAACCCCAGAAGAGAATGGAGGATAAGGGATTGTGGTGTGGTCATCCCCCTGGGAGGTTATTTCTCGTGTTCTGCCTCTCTGTTTTTCTCTGTCTCTTTGAGAAGTGCACACGCCCTATAGCAAACATCTCTCTAAAAATTTTTTTTATCATTTTTTATATCATAGATTTAATTTTTAAAGAAGAAAATCTATTCTTAACATTTATTTATTAAAAATCATTCACATGGGACCAGGAGATGGTATAATGGTTAAATTGCTGGACTCTCATGTAGTTGATCATGGTTCAAGTCCCAAATCCATCAGCTTAAAACTCACACCTTGTATGCCCAAAATCTCAAGAGGAGAATGGAGGAGTAGGAATTGCAGCATGGCCATCCCCCCTGGGGAGGGGGTTGTGATTTCTTACTTTCTCTCTCTCTTTGTCTCTCCAGTGAGTACAGGTGCCCTCTAGCAAAAATATCTCTCTCTCAAAAAATTCACAATATTGTTACATTTTATATAATTCATAACTTAAAATTATATAAAATTCATTTTATATAATTCATTTTATATAATTCAATATTAGGATCTATTTATAACACAATCATTCCCTTTATATTATAAGATACCAGAACTGTCAAGTCTCTATTTGAGTACTCTACCTAAAAATTAGATATTGCCTACACAGATTCAGAGTAAAAGATGAGAGATATATCTACTAGACCTTTAAAATTAGGATCATTTTGTAATTTTTAAAAAGTGCTTAGCCTCTGTAGCTGGACCAATCTGATTTAAATTCCAGTACTGATAACTAGATTTTGACTAAATTACTTAACTATGAATTCCTTCATTAGTAAAAAATAAAATAAAATAAATACGTTAATAAATAAAAAGAAAAAGTCTGTAATATGTACTCCATAAGGTAGCCATACACATTAAATGTGAGACTGCTAGCTTAGTAACTGGAAAAGGCCAAACCACCCTAATGTTAAATATTATTACTGTTGGCCTTTAATTCCTGTATCCAGAGAAGCCTGCTCTTACATGATCCTCTCTTATACAAACACAATAATCAAAACTTTTACTTTACATCATAAGATCTTGTAAGAAGCTAAATAGTTGAGCCATAAGCTAACCTTAGTAATTAAAGGTTTATGTATTGGTACAAAGTAAGGACTTGTGAAACACCTCTCGCTGTGGATTTGTTTTGCTTATTGTAAACATATATACATCCCATGTCCCTCATTTGTATTACCTACTAGTCCCTTTCACGTATTTGAATTTATTTTTTGGGGGGGGAGAAGTTTATTTTACTATAGGGCTGTCTGTTCACCAGAGAGAGACAGAGAGACATCCCCAGAGAGAATGGCCACACCGTGATCCCTTCTCTTCCATTCTCCTCTTGGGATCTTGGGCACAGACGCACACAGGCCTGGCGTCTGGGACTTGAACCATGGTTAACTACATGGGAGTTCAGTGACATAGCCATTACGCCAACTGCTGGTCCCTCAAGTACTTGAATTTCAGTCTCCAGTTATGATGATATTTAGGGGAAGAATAAACACCCTTGTGTTCAAAATCTCTCTCACTTACCATACAGTATAAATTTCATTTCTCCATTCAGTAAATTTTCATCAAGCAAGTAACATATTCAATAAAGCATATTAGAAACTGAAGGCTCAATGATCCAAAGGATAGTCTTCATTTCAAGAAGTTTGCAACCTGCAGTACACATGAAAATACAGTAGAAATCCACTAAGCTGGCCTAGACCATAATTACCCAGCAGATCCACAGAATTTCAAGTGAAAAATACGGTTATTGTTTAATGCTGATGAGTTTTTGGAGTGGGTTTGTTGCACTAGGGCTAAATCATACAGAACTGGGTCCTGGACATATTGCCATAAGAAAACTTAAAACACATGGCATTTTTTGATCAGAGGTGGGTAGGTAAAATCATCTGTTATTGCATTGTTGATAGAAATGCCTGAGGCTCAGGGAATGATAAGAAATAGAGGTTTAATAACTCACTGTTCTGCTGACTAAAAGTTTTAGGGTGCCACAAGATGGTGGAAGGCAGAACTTTTAGCAGTGTGTCCACATGGCGTTCTCTCTTCTGCTCTGGTCTCATTCTCTCTGCTTTTACACTCACCAAAACTCAATCATAGAGACCCCAACCCAGTGACAAAACCATACCCAAAGGCCCCCAACCCAAGACACCGGGAAGAAATTAAATTTTCACTTAATACCTTTACAACACCATCAGTACAGTCACGTTCCAACACACAAATTTCTTGGAGACATCCAAGCAGCACTCATTAAAATCCAATTACAAAAGGTGAAACTTTCAGGGAGCAAGCCACGAAGCAAACAAGTGAAGACGTAAAGTACCGTGCAATCACATAGCAGAGTCTGGAAAAGTAGTAACCAAACTGTCACGGAAACTGTACATGTGTTAGGAAACTTATTGTGGTCTTTCACAGCAAAGTGGAAGGATGTTGATTTGAGAAGTAGAAAATGTCCCTAATAAAATGTTTGGATTTGGTAAAAGTATAATTTTAAAAGAATCAGTTTTTTTTTCTGTTGTTTATAATCAAATATAGGAATAAGGAACCAAAGTAAAGAAAGAAATGTTTCATTTGTAATCAGAATTTAGAGGGACTATAGACAGGCCAGAACTTCCTGGATTAGATGAAAATGTTTCTTATCTCCAATATTCTAGCTGGAAAGTGATTCTCTAAGTGAAATCAGGCCTGGAGTAAAGATCAAATAAACACGATGTGGCTATGAAGCCATTTGTTAATAATTCTATTTTTTTTTTAGAGGTTTTTGCTATAGGGCACATGTGTTTGCTAGAGAGACAGAGAGACAGAAAGTGAGAAATAGTTCTCCTGGGGGAATGGCCTGCCTGCAATCCCTTCTCCTCCATTTTCTTCTCGGGATATTGGGTATGCATCCACACACACCTGACGTGAGTTTTAAGCCTTTGGGTCTGGGACTCGACTTATTGTGGTCTTTCACAGCAAAGTGGAAGGATGTTGATTTGAGAAGTAGAAAATGTCCCTAATAAAATGTTTGGATTTGGTAAAAGTATAATTTTAAAAGAATCAGTTTTTTTTTCTGTTGTTTATAATCAAATATAGGAATAAGGAACCAAAGTAAAGAAAGAAATGTTTCATTTGTAATCAGAATTTAGAGGGACTATAGACAGGCCAGAACTTCCTGGATTAGATGAAAATGTTTCTTATCTCCAATATTCTAGCTGGAAAGTGATTCTCTAAGTGAAATCAGGCCTGGAGCAAAGATCAAATAAACACGATGTGGCTATGAAGCCATTTGTTAATAATTCTATTTTTTTTTTAGAGGTTTTTGCTATAGGGCACATGTGTTTGCTAGAGAGACAGAGAGACAGAAAGTGAGAAATAGTTCTCCTGGGGGAATGGCCTGCCTGCAATCCCTTCTCCTCCATTTTCTTCTTGGGATATTGGGTATGCATCCACACACACCTGACGTGAGTTTTAAGCCTTTGGGTCTGGGACTCGAACTGTGGTTGACTATGTGGAAGTCCAATGAGGTGACCCTTATGCCATCTGCTGGTCCCAATAATTCTGATTATTTAAGGTGGTACTCAATAGACCTCCCTAGATAGATGAAAATACTTCAAAGAATCTGAGGGGTATTGTCTTGTACCCTCCTCACATGCCAAAAGCATTGACAGCATGAGGAACCAAACTATGCCACACTGAAGTATACTTCTTGGGCATATTTCTAAGATAATTATTCAGAATATATGCAGACATAAGAATTAAGTTTTAAAAAAAGAAAATTTCATCTATTTATGTCAGTAAAGTAAGTATCCAAGCTACTCCTTCTAGGCATAGGAAGGATATTATAGATTTGATACCTGGCCTAGAAACCTGAACAATCTTTGCATCTCTGCACTGTCTCCTCTCCTCCTTTCATGGCTTATCTCCAAGCTGGTACCATGTAAAGCCTCCAGTCACCTGACTCTCCTCTGATTCATAATTTTTGAATGAATCTTGTGAATACATGCATAAGTTAAAATAAACATGTATGACTTTTTTTTCTTATTGATCTGCTTATTGTCAATGATTTTCAGAGGACCTTGGAGGACATATTTTTTGACCCCTATAGAAGTATGCCACAAGAAGTGCAGCTTGTTTTGGACCATAGAGTGGACATAGGTTACATATTAGTAGAAAGGCACAAAGTTTTAAATAAATGTATGTCAGCATCATCTTGAATTAAAGCAACTAAAATTGTTTCTAAATAGTAAAACAAAACAAAACAGAACAAAACCTTCAAGGTCCCACATTTCCAGGACTATCTCCCGATATGGGACGAGGACAACCTGTCAATTTATGCTAAACAGAATTTCAGAATGGCTGTGGAGCATGTGCAGGATGTGTCTTCCATTGGAATGGGATGTCTAGTTCCTCTTTTCACCATTGTATCTTAGGTTTTTATTGGGTTCAGATAAGCCATCTTTTTTACATAGTTTTATATAAAAGCTTTACTTACATAGTTTGTTTTATAATGAGAGAAACAGGAAGGAAGAGGGAGAGAGGGGAATTTTTGATGAGTCTCTCCTTCGTGATCTTCCTCCCAAGCCTTCCACTTAGCCACAATTACAGGCACATGCTACAGTGCCCAGCCTGTTCCAGGTCATCTGGGATCTGAATCCAAATCTCCCATGTGACCCTAACTCAGTTTAGTGGAGCCTTATTTCTTGCACCACTGTTTCTGGGGCAGCTAAATTATCTTTTTTAGCTCTTAGATCTCTGCATCAAGAGGAACTATGTCTGAGAAGCTCCACTGAGGGTCTTGTGACCACCCCATATGAGTAAGTCTAATGCACAAGGATGATGACAAAGTGAAAGCTCCGCTGGTCCCCACTGTCCTCGCCACGCTCTGTATCCATGAGCAAGGTCAGCTAGATCTAGCCATCAGCTGACCGCAACTGAAGACAGGCACAGGGATAGTCTTGCTTAAATCAAAAGGCCATGAGCTGATACCGGCCCAAACTGCTGATCACAGATTGTATGAAAATAAATTATTTTGCTCTTAAGCTATCCAGTTTGGGATATTTTGTTAAGATTACTAACACAGTCAGCCATGTATTTACTGTGATAACCACACTATTATTCAAGGCACTAGTAGAATAAATGTGTTTCAAGCAAGTGATGAAACAAGACTTTTTTTTTCTCTTGCATCCCAACTTAGGAGGCTACTAGAGGGTGTACTTTGGAAGAACAAGCCAATATACCAAAGTTAGGAAATGAAAGTTGAGGAACAGGGAGAGCAGCATGAGAGAATAGCCAAGAGGAGCCCCAGTTTTCTCCAGACTTCTGTGTTGTCGAGCTGGTATTAGAGCCAGACATCTGAGGACAGAGAGAGAAAAATCTCTAAAACAAAATAAAATTAGTGGATTATCCAATATGTTTGAGCCATGGAAAAAGTCATTAGAATGCATTTGACAAAGGAGTTAAAGAGGTAACAATAGCTAAAATTGATTAACTAAAATATAATACATAGTATGAGCATATCACTTACAAATATGGAGGTAAATACCATTAGAAATAGCTTAGATTTGAAAGCGTCTGCTTCTGAGGAGTGAAATTGGAACGTGAAGTAAGGCTGGATTTTGCTATTTTTCAGAATAAGTCATTTAATATTATTAGAAATTATGAGAGGTTGAGTGAATATATTGCTTGTTAAAATAAAATCAGTTTCAAAAAGAGTGAATCAGAGGTGAAACACCACTAAATGAGAGATGTCGATGCACAATAAGTTTTATTGGGAATAACAGAAAAAGCAAACTGTTGATGGATAAAAGGGAGTTTGATCTCTCTATTTTCTAAGGCTCTTATAACAAATTACCCTTAATTGAGTCTTATGGTTCTGGAAGTTGAAAGTCTGAGAACAAAGTATTATCAGGGTTTATTCCTTCCGAGGGCCTAGAGGAAAAATTGGTTCTAGTGATTTGCCGGTAATCTTTGGCATGCCATGGTTTCTTCCAGCATGTGTGAAGCAGTGTTCAAAGGATCCCTTTTAATATAAGGCATTGACTATACTGGATTAGGGACCCACCTCCCCACTGTGACCTCCTTTTTGCTAACAACATTTGCAGTGCTTCTATTTCCAAGTAGGGTCACACTTTGTAATATTGTGGGTTAGATGTTCAACATAAAGTTGGGGGGACTATCTCAATTTGTAACACCTGAAATGGGATTCTTTATTGCTTTCTTTATTGACGAAGGATGTCTTCTATGTGCTTATGGAATGATCTAGACAAGAATGAGAATGATGTGAAGGCGAGGAGAGAGCTGATGGAAAAGTAGTGAATTGTTTCAGGGTGCCATTGCAAGCATGCACTCACCCAACATGTTTCTCAGGAGGGGAGTCGTCAATGTGGAATCCAGTCACCTCAACCACCATGCCACTGGCTGGCCCAACAATTGCATTTTGAAGATTCACAGTGTGAATGAACAGTTAAAAGAAAAAGAAAAAAAACAACTGTATTTGTCATTACAAAAGCAATTCATTCGTTTCTTCAACACTCATTTTTCTGAAGATTTGTTTATGTCAGGGACCAGTAGGTGGTGTGATAGTTAAGATACTGGACACTCCCAAGTGGCTGACCAAGGTTCAAGTCCTGGACCTGGTGGCTTGCTTTCTCACTTTCCCTCTCTTTCTTTATATGTCTCTCTCCAGTCAAATTAAATTAATGTATAAGTAAAATTAAATAAATAATTCCTTTTTTTTTTTTTTGAGAGGTTTTCAGGGCGCGGGA
>NW_006159671.1:2686510-2698473 GCF_000334495.1 Tupaia belangeri chinensis | reverse complement strand
CTCGCCAGACAGATGGAGAGAGACAGAGAGACAGAAAGCAAGAAATCACCCCCCAAGGGGGATGGCCACGCCGCAGTCCCTTCTCCTCCGTCCTCCTCTCGGGATCTTGGGCACGCACGTACACGTGCCTGGTGTGAGTTTTAAGTCACCCGGTCCGGGACGCGAACCACAGTCGACTACGTGGGAGTCCAGTGACATAGCCATTACGCTAACTGCTGGTCCCAATAATTCCTTTTTTAAAAAAGATTTGTTTATGTCAATGGACAGTCTACACCAGAAGCAGCAATGTTAACACAACAATCAGGAGAGTGCACAGAAGAAAGGAGTGGCATCCACAGAGTGAACATCTTGTTCATCAATGTGAGCTGGGTGGGCACCATGGCATGGGGTACCAGACAGCCACAGGTGTTCTAGGTTTTGCAGAAGTGTGGAAGAGACACCCTAAATATCATTTCAGAGGGAGGCAAAGGAAGGGGAAAGATTTTGCCTAAAGTTTCCAGGAATTTTACTACTGAGGGAATAAACTTGGACTTTTTTATTATTTTTAAACTGCAGACTTATTCTGGGATGGCCATGACACAGTGTGTTCCAACTTGGTTCAATTGCTTCACCGTGCTTATAAAGTTCTACCCAACCTTTGCTAAGTATTGTACATATGCAACCAATAGTCATTGAACATCTACCATGTGTGGGTGGTATGGATATTCAGAGGTAAACAGGAAAAAGCTCCTTCTTCATGGAATTTACAGATTTATCGAATTTATTAACAAACATATTTGAAGTATGCAATAGCATTTTTTTAGCGTAAGAGATTGAAAAGGAAAAATATGCTTCAGTTATTCTGGATCTTTCTGAGAGAGCAATGAATATAGCCATTCGATTTATTTTAAAAATATGAATAAATCTATTCATCAATGATAGATATTATTGTACGGCTGGGTGTAGACCTTTTGCCAGGGTGATTCTCCCCTCTCCCAAGTGCATAAAATAGTATCGTTTTTATAATATAGTTAAGTAATAGTAAAAATTATATTCTTCAACAATTTTTTCCCTGTCTTCTCTCATCTGACATATGTATGTTTAAGGTGAGATTGAAATGCAAACCTTTAAACCACTACTCAGCATGAAAGTAGCTCCGATGTGTTTGTATTCATATGAAGCTATAGAAAAGTAAGGCATGGAGAGTTATTATCATAAAATGATCCGGTGATGAGAAGAAAATGAAACAGCTGGGACAAGATGAAGCCATGGACTCCAGGGAAAATTAAATTCATGTCCACACTAATGCTCTCACTAGCTGACTCGTTGCAAAACAAATACAATTTATTAGATAAATTTGCCTTGCTGTTGTGAATGTTTTTTTGCAGAATCATACGTTCACTGCTACTGAATATTATAACAATAGAATAATAAAGATGTTTAATCATGTTGATTACTGATCTTTTTCTCATTTACTTCAAAAGCTGTTTAAAAAAAAAAAAGCAGTTACTTGCTGTTTCATTTGGCTTGATGAAAAAGTGAAACCCAATATATAAAGACTTATGAGTTCATTTTCCTTTCTTTTTTTCTGGGTCGACTTTCAACACATAATCATTTATAATGCATTTCCTTCTAATTAGACTGAAACCAAAATGCCCGCTAAGGCACGCATGAGCCCCTTATTGTTTTATTTGAATAATGACGGGATAAAAACCAAACTTTTTATTCAATGCAGAATGAGGCACGGGTCTCAGAGGTCACCACTGAGAGGGGCGATGGCTGTTTTCATTTAAATGGAGAGTTTATTTGTGGTGATTTTGCTGTATAATGTCTTTTTTTAACGTGTCCATGCAATTTCGATTCTTTCATGGGGAGGCAAGAACGTGTGCTGTGGGGTTTTCTCTGGAGACCCGTTCTCCTGGTTGGACGTGTATGACAGGTTTAGGCATTAAATGGCTTTAAGCCTGTCAAAGAAAGGTTATTAAAAATGTCCCTGCCTTTCAGTCTCCATGCTCAGAAGGAGCCCAAATGCAGTCCTCTGGGGCCGTCTTTCTATTTAGTCATGTCATTTGGCTCTTCGCCTGTGGCAAAAATGAGACACCATCTGTTATTTCTCACTAATGGCTGTCGGTCCCGAGCTGGCCTGGCTCACTGTGCTTATACCTGTTTCCCACCAGTGGCTGGACACAGCTTCTCTAACACAATTCTCCACAGAGAGGTGTGTACTTTTGTGTCCATGGGCTTCGAGCACTAGAAGTGCTTGCTTACTGTAAAACACTATTTAGATCTAAGCTCATGTCATTATTTTATCACCACTGTGAAATTTACATAACTGTCTTGTATTAGAGTGATCTAGATTTTATATGCAAACTGCATTTTTGCTGATAATTATAGTTCATTCATTGAAAGTTTAGGGAAACAGCAGTTAGCGTAATGGCTATGTCGCTGGATTCCCACGTAGTCAACCGTGGTTCACGTCCCGGACCTGGTGGCTTAAAACTCACGCCGGGTGCGTGTGCGTGCATGCCCAAGGTCCCTAGAGGAGGATGGAGGAGAAGGGATTGCGGTGTGACCATCCCCTCTGGGGGGTGATTTCTCGCTTTCTGTCTCTATGTCTCTTTCTCTGTCTGGCGAGCGCACGCGCCCTATAGCAAAAACCTCTCCAAAAAGAAAAAAAGTTTATATGATAATCCTTTTAATTTTCCTAAGATCCTTTCCCACGTAGTCAACCGTGGTTCACGTCCCGGACCTGGTGGCTTAAAACTCACGCCGGGTGCGTGTGCGTGCATGCCCAAGGTCCCTAGAGGAGGATGGAGGAGAAGGGATTGCGGTGTGACCATCCCCTCTGGGGGGTGATTTCTCGCTTTCTGTCTCTCTGCCTCTCTCTGTCTGTCTGGCGAGCGCACGCGCCCTATAGCAAAAACCTCTCCAAAAAGAAAAAAAGTTTATATGATAATCCTTTTAATTTTCCTAAGATCCTACATGCTCGGCACTATTTTATCTGCATTTTACACAGAAGAAGCATGTGTGATGAGTTCATGTTACTGGCTCAGTTCTACAGCAATAAAGAGTAGAATGAGGATTCACCCACATCAAACCTGCCTCCAGAGCTGTACTCTCAACCACCACACTCACTTCTCCATGAAACACCCTGGGGTCCTTGGGGTTATAATTTGAAACTTGAAGCTGAAAAAACTACTACCGTCTACTGGAAGTGCATTGTTTTCCCTTGAGTAATTTTCAGTGTCTGCATTTATTTATGAGTGAGGAAACACCTGCTTAGCCTCAGGAATCATTGTAGTCTTCCAGTTTGTCGTCAGCCTAGTTAAAAATTCTCCTCACTTTACAGATGGAAACTCAGAACCCAGGGAGGAGCCTTGAAGTCAGCCTGTTGTCTGACTCTTGCAAGCAGGCACTCCTTTGAAAAACATTGGCTCAGACATCACTTATCAACAGGGCCACGATGTCTTCCTCATTTCCAAACCTCAACATGGAACATACTTTGAGGGAAAACCTTTGTTATTCAGCAATAGCTAACTTTTGTATCAGACTAAGTGCTTGGTTAAGGTTTTCAGCTAGAATACATTTTGTCACTGAAGGTGCAAAATCTTTGAATGACTTTAAAAAATTGTACTGTGTGTTAGTTCTGATAGATGTAACTATAAATAGTGAAATAACTAAAAGAATAAAAGTCGTTTTTTCTTTGCAAATGCAAATCAGCATGGGTGGGTGGCAGAATTCACTATGATTAATGCAAAGCTTAAAAAAAATCGTTAACTGCCTTGGCAAAATGTCATTATTGTCAGTTTTTATTGGACATTTAGTGATGAGTTGTGTAAATAGCAAATTGCTACAAACCATAAATCATTACCCAGAAGGACAGATTTGTAGTATGTTAATAGAGGTTGAGAAAAAGGAAGATTCCACTGTTGAATATGTTTGAGAAACATAGCCTTGATACATGGTTAATTGTACTGGAAAGGAAAAAGGAACAAAGAAGAACCTGTAATATTTACTACAGTGATGAGTTACAAATCTCCAAAAGTAAAATGTTAACTAATATTTGCTGCACCTATTTAACCATGAAAATGTAGATTTTGAGGTTTTCCTCTGACTAGTTTTCCAGTGAACATGCTTTAAAAAATACTTCCAGATACTTCCAACTCGTGGTTGTATTTTTTCATCTCTCCATTGAGAACCTCGTCTTCCTTCACTTCACCCAGTTGTCTACAGCAAAATCCCATAAGGTTTGCTCATGTCTTACTTTCTTTCATCTCCCACATCAATTGCTTGCCAATTTCTATACGTGTTACCTCTGAACAATCCCTTGATCCTGACATCTCTCCCCTCCCACTGCTTATGTCCCAGCTCACAGTTGCCACTTCTGGTGTCTGTACTGATTGAAGAGCTTCCCAAAGGATGTTTCCGCTTTCCCTCTCTACATTACTACATTGTAGTCAGAGAAATCTTTATAAAATATCAACGGGGTTTTGTAAATCAGCTCCTCCACTATGAATACTACCCCTATGCTTTTATCGTATTGGGCTGGTTTTCCCAGGAAGGTGAAAACCTTCCTGGAATGTCCACCTGTCAAACCTACCCCCTGATGAAATGATCACTTTTTCTTCAAGGCTGGAATTAAACTGACCTTTTTAACATTCTGTAATAGTTACTCCAGACACAGACATATACTTAGTATCCTTTCATCACAGGGTTATTTAACTCAAGGTTTCTGGTGCATTTTTCTGGGAAGAGGTTCATGTAGAACTTGATAATTAACCCTGACCATGGCCTCCGCTGATCTCTGCCTCCTGCTATCTGTGCCCTTGTGTAATCTTCCTCCCACCTTTTTTTAGAGAAGATCTTTGTAACCAAAAGAATACTGCATAAATGGCGGTCGGTCACTTCTGCTGCTAGGTCATGAAAAGTACTAAGGTTTTCTTTGTCTCTTTCATGGATCACTCATTCTGAAGGAATCCAAATACCTTTATCAGCCCATGTTTTGATCAGTCCCCTGAAGAAACCCATGTGGCTAGTAATTGAGGTTTTTTGTTTGTTTGTTTCTTGTCATGGCATGTAGGGAACTTCTTGAGGCCTCCTGTCAATAGCCATGTGGATTGATCCATTTTAAAAGCATATCTTTCACACTAATCAAACTTTTGACTGATCATAGCTTCACTTCAATCCACCTAAGAGACCCTGAGCCAGAACCACCCAGCCAAGCCACTTTCAGATTCCTGATCTTCAGTAATTAGATGAAATAATAAATGTTTGCTGTTTTAAGCTGCTAAGCATTCAGGCAAATAACTAATACAGACCATTATGTTCTGGAAAGGATCCATGACTCAAAAAGGATTAAAAATCCCTGGAACACATATTGTTCATCCTTCTATTAACACGCGTCACTGTGGATCATTTATTGTGTGTTTGCCAGGCTGTCCTCACTGTACGCCACATGAAAATAGCAAAAGTACATTTATCATTGCATCCTCGGTACCTACCTCTGAGCTGGAAGTATTTTTTAAAGATTTTTCTGATTTGAAAGTTTGCCTCTTATTTGGAACCTCAAGTGAGTATAGACTTAAATGAATGGTGATGGGAAAGGCAATGAAAGTCATTGGAAGGGCCTTTGATGTTTTAGTTCATTTATTGAGAAAGGCTAGAGAATTCCGGGGTATCTGAGCTCTTCAAGAGTATCTGAGTAAAACACATACAGATAAATTATGTAAATAAAAATCATTGTCCTGGAAAAGGTACTAATTTTTCTTCTCTCTCAACAGGATCTAAACCAGTTTTCTGTGATTTAAGAGTCAAGGAAAATATATCCTGCAGCCATTTTGAGGTAATTGGATCGCCAGTGAACAAGGACATTATAAACTAGCTATGGCCTCGAGCCAGTGTTCACATGCTTCTGTGTGTGTGTGTGTGTGTGTGTGTGAGAGAGAGAGAGAGAGAGAGAGAGAGAGGGAGAGAGAAAGATTCAGTTGTGTGTGGCTAGGAGACATTTGAAAAATGCCATGTTTCAATAAAGCCGAAAATCTGACTTGCAGGAATTTTTATGGGATTCTGTAAAAGGCAGATAAAACATTTGCATGGGTTTAGGTGAAGTACTATGCGTAAAGATAGAAGGCCCTTTAAAATGGTCTATAATCACTAGATAAGATGTATTTCATACCCATTCTAGTTCATGATTTGAAAATTACTGTTGTGTTTTATAATAAGCAATGCTACTTCTTTGTTTTGATTGCTGTTTATGCAAGAGCAAGAACTCTCTCATACGGAAGTGACTGAATGGCCTCAGCTCACAATATTATCATTCCTGGTCTCTTTACTGGTGCATCAGCTTCCCAGCAGAGAGCTTCTCAGGGAAGTCTGGCTCAGTACACGGTCTCACTCACAGTCAGAGAAAATTCTCAGAATTTCAAATCAAAAATACAAAACCAAAAGAAAGTGAATAAAAATATAAAAGAAAGAAAGACAGAAAGAAAGGGCTTAACAAACAGTGCTGTCTCACAAACTTCCACCTTACAAACTGTCTACATTTATTTTAGGCTAATTACATGGATATTCAAGGGTTTAATCAAAGTTTACCCACTTACAGGGATGGATCAATGCTAGCTGCTCGTTCTCTTGTTTTCTCATCAAACTTCAGCTCTGGGGGGTTGTGGATACCTCATCACATGCAATCAGCAGAAGCTGACTCAGGATTTTCTACATTTTTAACATTTCCTTTGGGGGAAAATATTAAAGAAGAAATAGCTAAAAATTCTTTTTTTCTCAGGACTCTGCAAATCTATGTGAGACTGAAATTCTCCAAAGGCTTACAGTTGTCTTATCAGAAAAGAATCTCTAAGACATTCCTTTGTCTTTGGGAGAATTTTTAAAGGCACTTCTCTTTATCAGATGTTTTACCCCTGAAGACTAGATTATTTTTTCCTTAATTGAAAGTAAGTGATCCACAAAACCTCTTTATTCAGACAGTCTTAAATATTCAACAGTCCCAACACCCCTGAACTACCCCCTGTAAAATTCTACCCAAGTCTGATCTAGCCTATACTTAAACAGCTCTGGAAACAGAAGCTCCCTGTCTTCAAAACACTGACTCAGGGAGTTTTTCTGTATTTAAGGTGTTCTTCTATAGCTTCCACACAGTGGGACTGTCGGGCTCACCCTTCTTTCAGAGAGCAGGTTGTCTGGAAGTCCTCACCCTGCCTGACTTCATTCCATTCCCACCCCACTACTGTAACCTGATCTTTTCTAGACTAAATATTCAACTTCTTTGGCTCAGCTTTTCTTGAAGGCTGTTAATGGTCTCCTCCTTTTTGATTCAAGACCTTAGTGAATGTACTTTTCCCATTGGAATGCTCCCTCATTCTTTATCCAGTTAACTGTCCCTAGCCTTTTAGAGCTCTGCTTACCTGTCACTTCAGAGAAGCAATCTCAGGCACTGCCCACAAGACCCCCAGTTACACTCGTCAAAGCACACTGTATATTTCCACCGTTCCTCCTGTAATGATCTGTAACTTCATAGCTGTGTGACTACTAGATTAATGTTTATGTCACTGTCTTGGTTAAATCAGACCACTATAGCAAAATCCCACACCAGATATTTGTTTCTCACAGTTCTGGAAGGTGTAAAGGCAAAGATCATGGTCCAACAAATTCACTTTCTGGGAGACCACCCCTGCCTTCCTGGTTTGCCGATGACGATACAGAGAAGACGCCCTAGTGTCTTATCCCCTTCTTTTGAGGGTACTAATCCCATAATGGGCCACCACTCTCATGAGTTTATCTAAACTTAATTATGTCCCAAAGACCTTCTCCTCATATTATCACAAGGGTGTTAGGACTACAACATATTAATTTGGTGGGGAAGAAGCACAAGTCTTCAATCTTCTATTGGGTCCTATAGGGCAGAGAACTCTGATCCCCAGCACTGGCACCATGTCTAGTACATAGCAGATATTCAATAAATTGAATGAATGAAAGATTTCTTCATATGTCCTTTAGTCATCTTGAGTACCCAAGAGCTCTTTTCTTTAAAAGAAGCAAGTTTCTTAGTATTTCTTTCCTCTGCAGAATATATAATAGAATAAACCTTTCACATCTTTTCCTTAGATGTTACGATTATTGTCATGTAGCCCAAGCTCTCATTAACATTTTGGTAGTCACAGTACCCCTGCAACACCCTCTTCACACAGAGACTCTTCCCCTGGTGGTGCAATTCCATCTTCACTTTTACAACTACTCCGTTTTTTAACCCAAGCATAGGAAGTGATCATAAAAGAAACTGCAGCCAAAAGTGTCAGAGTCTTTTTTTTTTTTTTTTGGAGAGATTTTTGCTATAGAGCGTGTGCGCTTACCAGAAAGACAGAGAGAGAGAGAGAAAGAGAGAGAGAGAAAGTAAAATATCACCCCTGGGGGGATGTCTATGCCACAATCCCATCTCCTCTTTTCTCCTCTTGGGATCTTGGGCATGCACGCACACACGCCCAGTTTGAGTTTAAGCCACCCGGTCCTGGACTTGAACCACAGTCGAGTACATGAGAGTCCAGTGACATAGCCATTACGGCAACTGCTGGTCCCAAAAGTGTCAGAGTCTTGTACATATGAAAAATGTCCCCTAAATTGTTCAAGGTTATCAGGGACCTCATTTTAATCCTGCTTCAAAGGTTTTGTTAAAACTACTAGAATTAGTTTGGCAGATACTTAGTTTTATAGAATATTTGATTATATAGAGTCTATCTGGCAGAAGCTATGGGAGACAACCTAGCCGAAGTTCAGGTCTAAAAGTTGACCCAGTTCAGAATGAGGAAAAGTATGTATCCACGGGGGCATCTAGGTCCCACCCCATTTTTTACCAGATGGTGCTGGTAGCGGATATGGATGGAGGTGAGAGGTACAATAGCAGTACAACGGTGTGAGAATGGTCCAGAAATGCTGCAGCTACAGGACTCCCTTCACACAGGGTGAGACTGGGTGACCACATAACTCACGATGTGAAAGTGAAGGGATGAGTTACTAATTATTAATATAGCAACTCTGAGACAATAAGTGTAACTGGAGACTGTCTTTGGAAAATCAGGATGTATAGTTATCCCCAGGATGGTTTCATTCTCTGTCCCTTCAGTCACTGACACTGTTTATCTGTTTCCTGTTTTATTGTTCTCATCTGTAAAAAGAGCACTCATAATGGGACCAGCAGAGGACATGATGGTTACATCACTAGACTCCTATGTAGTCAACCAGTTTGAGTTCCAAGATCGGCGGCTTAAAACACACAGTGGGCATGTGTGCATGCATGCCCAAAATCCCCAGAGGAGAATGGAGGAGAAGGGATTGCGGCGTGACCATCACCCCTGGCAGATGATTTCTCGCTTTCTGTCTCTCTGTCTCTGTCTGGCAAGCGCACGCACCCTATAGCAAAAACCTCTCCAAAAAAAAAAAAGATATATATATATATATATATACATATATATATCTTTAAGAAAAAAAAGAGAGAGAGCTAATGTTTAGTTTATGAATAATGCCTAATACACCACCAGATACAGTATAGATGTTGAAGTTTAATCTTTGTGATTCACTCAGTGTTGAATCAGAAGTTGAGACATTGTTCCTGCAATCTCTCAGGGGGTAAAAGAGGCATCACCAGTGTTGACAGAGACAGAGAAAACTAGGTCATCCAGGTCTAGGACAGTTTTTCGTGTAGGTGTGAGTGGGCTGGGATGTTGGGTCTCCAACTTCCATCAAATCACTGAACAAAAGAAACTGGCACTTTCCTGCTCACAACCCTAGTACAATTCAGAAGCTGAGAGTGTTGTGGCCATCCTTAGGGGGAAGTATTTTTGACAACTAACACTAGAGGCCAAAAATAATTAATGTTGCTGTTTGATTTATGAGCCAAGTATTCAGGGAGATCTGTATAGAAAAAGGGAACAGAAAAAGACAGGACTGACACAGAAACCCAGGCCCCAAGGCACAACCCAGCAGAATGCTCCTAGACCCTAACACTCATTCCTCCTCAACTCACAGTTCCTTTTATTGATTCATGTATTTAGGTTTCCATTGTTCTTTATTTTCTGAATAATTTTTGCAAGTATTTGGGTTTTGAGGCAAGTTTCTGGAGAAGGAAAGAATACACCAAATGGACAATGACATGGGCCAAATAAGGGCTGATCCTTTCTTTTTTTGCTTTAAATGTTTTAAGATAGATTGCTAACTCAAAACACAGTGACATGCTAATGATACCGAAATTAGATGAAAAATGAGTCAACAGGTTTAAGAAAAAGTAGTTTGAGAAGTGGGGTTTGTTTGTATCATCCTACGGGGATGCCAGGGAATAAAGGAATATTTCAGCACTTGTTTCTCCCTCTTCCTCTCGTTGTTCCTAAGATGCAGCTGATAGTGAGGCTCCGGGAGGGTGAAGAGTGTGAGCAAGGAAATAAATTCTCTGGTTCACTGCTCCTCTAGAGGACAGTGGAAGGAACTCTGCCTCAGCGTGGGAGGAGAGAGAGGAGAGGATTTGGGGAAACTGCGTCTCCACTACCACTCTGCTTACCTTTCTTGACTCAGAAATGACAAGATGAAGAAGAGTGAACTCGAGTTTGAATGCTGGGCTCCTGTCTCAGCTGGGCTCCTTGCTCGCTGTGTGACCTTGAGCATATTACTTCACCTCTCTCCACCTCATTTTTCTTATCTATAAAGAGAGGGTAGTTCAACTTAATGGGATTATTTTGAGGGTTGAGTGAATGAGTATATGTAAAGTTCTTAGAACATTGTCTGAGAGAGGGCAAGTACTCTGTGAGTGTGGTCTGTTGTTATCATCTGTAATTGTTAGAAAAAATCCTCTCTTCACTCCTTCTCCTCACTTCAAAGAGCCCTACATCTTTTCTCATAGGATTCAGAGGACCTTATACCTGATTCATCTATGAGGTGGGACCTGATTAACCTGGGAGGTGGTTATGAGGGATCTGAGCTGGAATAACATGCATGGATGCAAAGCCTATGTGGGATCAGGTACACGTAATTTGATTGATAAATAAGGTAACAGAAACAAGCTTGGTTAACTCTTTCTTTGCTCATTCTATGATCTGTCAACCAGGGAGATTCCATTCTAGTGTTCTTTCTCATGTATAGTAAGGTTATTAAACAGGATCTGCCTCTAGTGAGTGAGAAGATAGGCTACAATTATTTGACTGAAAGAAAACTGTGTGGGAAAGCATATATAACAACACATTGATGAAAGAGCAGCACATACACCATCTGTCTTATTTTTTTAGTAGTTTCAGAACTTCAAGGTAACAAAAGGACTTAGCCCCCAAAATGATCTGTCTAGATACATCAAGGGAAGTCTGTCCCAAAAAGGCAATGCTTTAGTTTTAAAGTAGATTTTAAAGGGTAGGTATTACAATTGATCTTTTTTGTTTCAATTTTTATTTTCTTACTATCATTTTTTACTTTGGTGCCATTTATAGTATTCTAAGTCTTGCTGCCTATTGCAATATGTCTACTGGATATAGATAAGCAGTAATCACACAATTTTGACTGCTTACTTACCCAGAAACCTTTTAGGTTTCATTTAATGTCCTCATTCATTTGTCTAGGTTGCTGAATGATCATTTTTTCAGTCAATGTCTCTGTCTAGTTTATGTTCTTGCCCTCCAAAATTTATGGAGAACTCCATAAAATAAAGCATATTGTATATGAGGAGGAAACTATACAGGTAGCCCTTAACAGCATCAATTCGAATTGGTATGTTAAAGATGTTTGAATAGTTCTGCAGTTGCCCCAGTGAATGTAATCTTACTCGGTCCTTGCACCAGTATTCATTGGTGGGCCTTTTGCAGTGCCTTCATTGCAAACTGTGTGAGATCAGGACCATGCCATAATCTCTGTATTGCCCACACAGCTTGGCCTACTGCCTAGCAAAAAAAAAAAAAAAAAAAAAACCCTTAGTGGGAAGGGGTCTAACCAAAACAAAATTT
>NW_006159671.1:2608828-2686303 GCF_000334495.1 Tupaia belangeri chinensis | reverse complement strand
TTGGCCTACTGCCTAGAAAAAAAAAAAAAAAAAAAAAAAAAAAAATCCCTTAGTGGGAGTGCTTCTAACCAATACATAATTTCAGAAACAATCCTTCCAGGTTTTCTAAGTCTCAGGTTCCATCATATTGTCTCTGGTTGTCTACCAATGTCTTTAAATTCCTCAGAGGTAAGACAGAGAGGTAATTCAAACTAAAGGCATGGTCAACTGGCGACAAGACTTCTTCCACAAATCTTATATGGAACTCTGGAGAGCTAAGTAGATGCTGTAATGACCTCCACTTAAAATTCTCAATCCCTGGGAGGTGGTATGAAAATTATCTTGGAAGGGAGAAGATGGGAGTCATTAGATTTCTATAATCATTTGAGTGTCAGTTAAGCATCAAGTTAAGTACCAATATCCCCTCTTTCCAATCCCTCACCCACTCTATATTAGGTTACAATCACTGAGGGCGGGAGTTGTATCTCTCAGGTACGAGGAAGAAGGAAAAAAAGACCCATCCCTCACCTCTTTTCAAAAGAATAGAGAAGAGAGGAAATTGTTCCAGATTTATTTCTCATCTGTTTACTTAGGGCCACTACACAGGAGTGTTCAGGTTATGTCTAGAGCAATGATTCTGAATTCCACTCTCCAAGCATTCATCACAATATCGCAAAGAAGGTACCTTTCCCAAATTTGAGTAGGAATATTCTTTGTGAGCTAGCTCTTTTACTGCCTTCACTGCTCGCCTTGACTAAAGATTTTTTTTTCAGCAAATAGCTTTTCATATTTTGTCAATTAAGTGTACTTTTTTCCTTTTTCTTTTTCTCCCCCTGTTCCCCTTTATTACGCACCCCCGTGTTACCATTACCCTTACTATGTCTGATATCTACCATTGCCCTCCCTGCTATTATACCACCTAAGCTTTCGGTTTCTGCCGTAGAGCACAGATAATCGGTATATATTGAGTGGGAACATACTAAAGATTTTACCCACAGTCTGGAAAATGGGTTATTTGGAACCCTGAATGATAAAACCAGTATGCCAGAGTCCTTCCTGAAATTAGGCTTGAGAGTGGGTGTTGAGGGGGGGGTGGGGAGATAAAGGAGAGGATGATCAATGATAGCAAAAAATGATTTAGGACTGGATAACCTAGTGTGGATTATATGAAGATGGGAAATTCATTATTAGCGGGACATATCAGAATGAACCATTCATCCATATGACCCAAACATATGCTCCGGGCTTGCCTTTCCATCTGCACCTCATGAATTTGGTTTTAATTTGCTTCTCTACTTGAAAGGATTTGCTCTACTCAGCAGTTCGAAAATCACTCACACGTGAAAAGCTTGCAAGACTAGCTCTCATTCATGTTATATCAACAGTATCAGCCACCACTCCCACCTAATGAATACAAAACTCCCCATAAAATAACAGTCTTTTATTTCTCAGGCTGTTTTGTGACTGTTTTGGCTTTTATTTTACAATGCTTTTTTTTATTTAAATGCAGTATTAATAGAATTCATCATTTTGTTCTGCTGACTTCACTCTACCAGGAGGCATCATCTGGAGACTGTCCCCTGTGCTTCTAATTGCTTAATTAACATTCAAATCTGAGGACTTTAGGAGAGGGTTGGTGTTATTCTAAGTTATAGGGTAGTTAATTACTGTCTCGACACTTCTGAGGTTGTCATATAGTATCTATAAAGAGATTCTTAGGAGATACGGCCAGCTCGAAGTAAAAGGGAAAATAAAATCATAGGTTTTTAAAAACTGTATCACTATTAACCCATAAATTAGAATTCTTCCTCTGGAAATACAATATGTAAGCATTACATTTATAATTCCTTAGATTATTCAACACAATGGATGAGTAACTTTTTTTTTTGGAGAGGTTTTTGCTATAGGGCACATGTGCTCGCCAGACAGAGAAATAGAAGGCGAGAAATCCCCGCCCCCAGGGGGGATGGCCATGCCACAATCCCTTCTCCTCCATTCTCCTCTTGGGATCTTGGGCACTCACGCACATGTGCCCAGCATGAGTTTAAGCCACTGGGTCTGGGACTCGAACCACGGTCGACTATGTGGGAGTCCAGCGACATAGCTATTACGCTAACTGCTGGTCCCTGGATGAGTAACTTTTTTAAAAAGGAATTATTTATTTAATTCCATTTGTTATTATCACTATTCTTACTTTAATTTAACCAGAGAGAAACAGGGAAGAAAGCAAGCTGCCACATCCGGGTTCCAAACCACAATCAGCCATGTAAGATTCCAATGACTTAACTACCCTACTACCTGCCAGACCAATGGATGAATAACTTTTAAAACATGTCTAGATTCTAAAATGATTTTCCATCATTTTGAAGCAATGTTTATAAAAGATGGTTAATTGCCAATGTGATTATACACAAGAATTTCAGAGAATTTCATAAAAATAGTGAATAGCCTGGACAAAAATAGGGCACAAGAACATTCATGATACATATTTAGAATATATGCTCTGTAAACAAGTACATCTTTGAACTATGTAAAATATTTTGTATGAAAAATATGATCTCTTGAAAGTAATAATAGTCAGCAATGTCTTCCCTAGAAAGAATTTAATTTGTAAAATACGTTTTTTAATTTAGCAAAATGAAAAGCAGAGACAGTAGGTGATGGATTGTTTACATGAGCTCAAATCAGATAAACATGTTTTATTGGAAAAATAGAAATCAATAAAAGGAAGATGACGTTATAATGGAAAGATGGATAAAAAGCAAATGCAAACTCTACAAAGGCAAAACAATACTAAACACAAGTTTAATAGAAATTTTAATAAACCAATTATAAAGAAATGCAAATTAAAAAAACAGAGCAATGTCCTTCATATCATTAAACAATTAAAAATAAAACTATTTCTTCCCACAAAATTGAAGAAACATTTGTACATTCACCACTGGACACAGAATAAATTGGAAAAACAGATTTAAAAAATACTCTGGCAATAGCCACCAAAAGCATAAAACATTTTACATAATTTATCTGAAGAATCTTGTGTTTTATAATTTATTTAAAGGAAATCGTTCAAAAAATGTATAAGACTATATATACAAATATTCTTATTTTTGTATTATCCATGACAGCAAAGAAATTTTAGACAACATTAACATCTAAAAATTGGAAAGCCATACAGTGGTTTCCATTTGCCAGCCATAAAGATCATTAGGCTAAGGTGCTGGACTCCCACATGGCCCATTGCGGTTCGAGTCCCAACTATAAGAAAAGTTTTTTCTTTTGCAAAATGAGGTTACATCTACCTCACAAAGTTGTGTTAAAATGACATAATGTACGTAAAGTGTTTAATGGATTTCCAGAAAACAATCATGGCAGTCCTGGTGACATACAATATGTGAACGAAGTTGAATAACTATGTTTATCCCAAAGTGAAAATCACAGGGAGAATGATGACAAGAGCTGGGTAGTGATAATTTATATAGAGAACCCATCACAGGAAAGGCTTCTGATAAGACTGTATGTTAGTTGGAAACCAAAGGAGGTGAGAAAGGGAGCTGGGTGGCTATCAAGGAACACTTTTTCTAGGTAAAAAGAGCAACAAGTACAGATACCTGAAGTGGGAATTTACTTGACTTTTGTTGACAATCATCTATATAATGGTATAATTGTTTAACTTTTTCATAGGGGGTAAGGGTTAGCATCTCCCAAGTACCAGGAACTAGCTAAACATAAATTTAAAATATTCTTTCCCTGGGCTGACAAGTAGTGTAGTGGTTAGTAGTGTTGGACTCCCACAGGGCTGACCGCAGTTTGAGTCCCCGATCTGGTGGCTTGTTTCCTCTCTCTCTCACTCTCTCTCTCGCTCTGTCCCTCTCTGGCCAAATTAAAAATATTGTTAAATAAAATAACTATTTTAAAATATATATATTCTTCCCCTTGACCTAGCCACTGTGGTACAACAATCGTACAATGCTTTGCAATATGCATTTATGCATTATGAACACCACAAATTTCTGTGATTATAAATGATAATTCTCGAGTTGTCAGAGAAGTCATGACATATTTTTCTGTTTTTCTATGCAAAATGCATCATAACTCTTTCTACAACACAATATTTACAGTTATAGTTGGTACATGAGTGAGTTCACTGAGTTGACTGGGGGTTGGCTGATCTTGGATGGTTTTCTTATTCTTCTACTGGTTGGCTAGGGGACCTTACTTCTGGCTGTCCTTACCTAATGCATAATTGGTATGGCAGCTCTACTCCAAATGTCTCATATTTCTCCTGGGATCAGTTGATTTGTTTTTCTCATGGCCTTGGCAGAACTGCAAAAGAGAAATCCAATAGTTTTTTATCAGGCTTCCAAGACCTGAAACATTCCCCTGAGAGTGAATACTCTTTGCACTGTAGATAACTAACTCAGTATACCTTAGTCCTCACCTCCAATCTTCCCCTTATACCATGTCTGCTGACCTTGACTAGAAAGTCCTATGGCCAAGTTTAAGGGGAAAATAATGCATGTCCTACCCACAGAGGGCAGCACTACAAAATTGTATAATAAATGGTGCCATTAGAGGCAAATGTAGAGAATTTAGACTATTTTAAGCAATCTCTTAAGTCATCATAATAAATACATAATTCAGTGGTTTCCAAAGCATGGTATATATTTTATCTGTGGTATGGGAAATTATGTTTGATAATGTTTTAAACCAATAGACATTGGTTTTATGTTAATCATATATATTTATCTTCATGAGTTGAATAATATAGTAAGTGCCTTGAGCTTTTTATTTTATGAGTATTATTCCATTAGATAAAGTTGAATTAAGTAAAAACAGAGAGTCAATATATTAAAATTACATGGTTAATAATGGTATATGACCCTATAGAGAAAAAAAGAAGAAGGGTAAAGAATAAAGTTTAGAAAATATTCTCAGTGGGAATATAAACCAGCCAAGAGTTTCAAAACGGGGAGCAGGGATAAAAAGGAAGATGAGGGGGTGACATCCAAACAGCATCTTGTATAAGGTGGATGTGGAAGGCATAGACAGGAAGGAAATATCTTCTCTTGGAAATGGGGATGGAAAAAGCCACATATGATCACATATTATCTGTTCAAACAGGTAAAGCACATGAAATCTAATAAAACAATAGGTCCCATTGATTGGATGCTCAATGGGCAGGCCATAGGCTGAATTCCTTCTGCATAATCTCTCACCCCTGGGTGATTAGAAAGCCACAACTCTTTGCTTAAACATTAGTAGGCTTTAGTTTCCAACAGGTCCATAACAAACATCTATGTGTGAAAGAAATACTCAATAAACTTTTAGCAATTTACATAATAGCTTAATTCAAAGCCCAGTTCCTTTAAAATCAAGTCTCATCTTTTAATAGTCCTACTCCTTGGAAGGAGCAACTTGGTCTCTGCCTCTATTTGTTTTTCAGAGTGAACTCTCTGATTCCCCAATGGCTAGCTTCCCTCAAGGCTATCAAAGCCCTGGTAGACTAAACTAGCACAAATTCACAATCTGAGAGAAATATTTATAAACTAAGAGACTGGAAACTATATTCATAAAAATAAAACCCTTCTCTAAAAGTCTGAGCCTGAGGAACAGCTACCATCTGCCTGTCTTGGCCTGGGAGCCTGTGTTTGAATCGTGCTGAATGTTTCGCTCACAGAAACTAGTCAAAACAGGGTTTTCCAAGGAATTGCTCTTTTAAGCAGAGTTTTCTGTACTGTGACTGTGCTTTATGTGTTTCGTATATTATTGATAGTTTCCAAACTGCTTCCAGTCCAGTATTTACCATAGGAAGATATAGTATCACCAGTTAGTCAATTGCTCAGGACAAAAAACCTCACAGTGCCCCCTTGAATCATCTTTCTTTAATGCTTCATATCTGATCCACCAGGAAATACTGTAAGCTCAACTTACAGTTTATAACCTCAGTCTCTCCTTCTCTCCTTGACTGTTAGGCCTTTTTCCGAGCCAACATTGCCTCTCTCTCACACAGCAGCAATGACTTTATTACAAGATCCCTGCTTCTTTTCTTGCCATCTGACAGTTTACTCTCTCTACTACAGCCACAGATGCCCTTAGAAAATGTAGAAGGGAGCATGGTATACCCTTCACAAACCTCTCTGATGGCTTTTCCTATGGGTAGAATAAGTATCAAAGTCTCTCCATGACTCAAAAAAACAAAATGATGGGAGTATGCCAAAGAGACACAGGAGCCAAGAAAAAGAGCTTCCAGTGACTAACCCAGGGACAAACTGAGCATCAAAATAAATAATGTAGGATTGGATTATAACCCAAGGTATAAAACCAAGATCCATGAGTTCAGACAGATATAAATGCATCATTGAACAAATAAATAAATGGAACAGGGTAGACAAGTGTTTTGTGCAGAAGAATTCCCAACAGGTTGTGTAGATACCTCTCCCTGAAGGAGATGGGACGTAATTCTGCCCTATGGGATGCTGATACCACGGTGTTTATACGACTGCAACGTGAAACGTCCTGCCCTGTTTGTAAGAGGACAGGAAGTATAGTGAGAAAGGAGGGGAAATAGCTTTATGAAAATTTGGCAAACACTGCTTCAGTCAGAGGACAGCAACATCAGTGATAAGTCATGTTAATAACATGTCCCAGTATGATGTGATGAGAGCATTTTACCTCGATGGTCTTCTCCCACAGGCCTAGTCTAAATACAGCAAGCCCAAATGGAGGAACCATCTATAAAATATCTGTCCAGTGCTTCTCAAAACTCTTAAAATCACCAAAAATAGGGAAAATATAAAAAACTGTCACTCAAGAAGAGCCCAAAGAGATATGGTGACTTACTTGATGTGGCTTCTTGAATAAGAACTTAAGGCAGAAAAATGATTGCTATGTAAAAACAAAAGCACTCAATTATAGACTTCAGTTAGTAATATTGTAGTAACATTGTACATGAGTGTGACAAAAGTACCACACTAATGTAGGATATAAATGATAGGGGAATCTGGGTGTGGGGAGTACAGGAAGACTGCATTATCTCTGCAACTTTTCTATGATTCTGAAGCTATTCTAAAAATAAACTGTGGATGGCAAATGATGTGGTGGTTAAGGTGCTGGATCCTGTAGGGCTGATTCTGTGGTTCGAGTCCCAGATCACCAGCTAGAAAGACACTGGAAGTGTGCATGAGCATGCCAGAAACCTGAGAGGAGAATGGTGGAGAAGGGATTGTGATGTGGCCACTCCCCTTGGGGAGGGATTTCTCACTTTTCTTCTCTCTGTGTCTCTTTTTTGTCTCATTCTGGAGAGTACACACCCCCTATGGCAAAAATCTCAAGTTTTATATATATTGTACATATAAAGAAATTACTTAAATGACTAAAAACAGATTCTTGCTCCAGCTACAGTGATATTCTTGCCCATCTTTGAGCCTAGCTAAGCCTTCTCCTACTTCAGGGCCTTTGTTCAATCTGCTAGCTTTGCCTGGGAAGCTCCTCCTCAGATAGTCACACAGCTCTCTCCTCCTTCCAGTGTCACCTTTGCCGAGATGACTTACCTGACCACATTATGTGATTGTATCCTCTAACCTGGCTTATCTTTCTTCACATTAATGCATTTGGTATGTTCATATATGACATCATCGTTTGTTTATTCACTGCTGTTTCTCACATAAAATATAAATTTCATAAAGGTGGAGGTTCATTTGCTTCTTTCACCATTGTATTTTCTTTTTTTTCCTAAAAGAGGACCTGATGCGTAACAGGTGCTCCACATATTGGTTCATCAGAAAAGTCATGACATGTTTCTTTATGCTTTTCCTATGCAAAAATGCATCATGACTTTTCCAGTGACTCAGTATTTGATAAACAAATGATGCAATGAATTTATGAATTTTCCCCAAAGTTGCAATCATGGTATTTCCAAAAGCCACGTGCCTTAGAGTGCTGTAGTCTCTGTGAAGCACTGCACACTAGTTGCTTCATTTGATTCTGTGTATGATGGCTCTGTTCCACAGAGAAGGTAACTGGCCCTAGGGATGTTCCGTGACTTGCTTTGGGTCATGTAGTGGGCTTGTCACAGAGCATCTATCTCGGTTCTCCAGTCACACACCTGGAGCCTCACTGGAACACATATAGGTGGATTTTGTTTCCTTCTCGACTTTGATCACACACATATACACACACACTACAAACACATAGCCTTTTAATTTGGTAAGCAATTTGGACACTGAGCTGTCTGAGTGACATTTTCCTCCTCCTTTGCATAGTTTAAATGAGAAGATCATCACCTGCCATAGACAACAGAAAAATAAGTATGAAATCAGATCTTTCTGGTAAGATACTTGCTTCTACCCCGAAGGAGATAACAGCTCTGAAGAGTTCTAAACTCTCTGACCTAGCTTCTGAGACTGAGCTAGAGCCCTTAGAGGAATTTGTACTTGGGAGGGTAATTAACCCATCATTTCCGCCCATCTCTAAAGTTGCAGGTCAGGATGGTTATGGATTTGCTTGCTCACTGGGATTTTCCAAATGCCCATGACTTGCCAGGCTGTGCTGGGAGCAGTGAAAGTGGCAAGGATGATCAGGGCACAGCTGGATCTTCCCAAAAGTTCCCTTCTTTTGAGATACAAATTATAAAGGAAAAGGTAAATAGTAACAAGAAAATAGTGAACAGGAATGGAAGATTTTGTGAGCCAAGGAATGCATAAATGATCAGAGACCTGGGAGTTCCATGTAAAATTGATGAGCGGGGAGGGAAAAAAGCCAGAGGAAGGAAGCAATTACAAAAGCATTCAACATGGACGTCTATCAACGTGTATGAAAATATGCAGCTGCATTCATGACCATTTCTGTTCTATACACATGCACTTGTTCTAAAACTTGAGAGTTTTCCTGGGAAATCACTTCTTGCTGTCACTATGGGGAAATCCCAATGAACTCCAGCCCTGTAAAATGGAAAATGACCACAAAAGATAGTAACCCACATTGTATTTCTCTTTAAATTGAGGTATTCTACCTGTTAAAGAAGTGTTCTTATTCTCCTCTAGCATTTACCAAGTGGAGTGGGGCCAGGGGCATGGTCATGTGTGAGCTTCCACCCTTTACGTGAAATATTCCCTTTGAAATCCTTCATTAGGAGGTTATTTTTCCGAGTAACAATCATTTTTTTTTTATTTTTCCGAGTAACAATCATCCCTGCTAATCCCAGTGCACCTCCTGTCCTCCAGCCTATCTTCTTCCACCACTAGAGTGCACCAAAATATTTATTACCAGCAAGAAGAGCTAGAGACTGTGCTCCGGCTATGGATTCTCTTCTCTTTCTCTCTGACAGTTCTATTACATAAACATCTACATGTCCGTAAGAGATCAGATGCAGTCCAGGGCCTCTTGTTCATAAGGAGAAAAGTCCAGTTGTTGGAATCAGGCAAGGATTATGACTTAATTCAGTGGACAAAATTATATTGGCTCACTCTCTTTGGGGTGTGTATTTTGAATTGTAAGTCTGTGCTGGAGGAGGGAGTCTCTTTGGCAAGAGTAATAAAACAGCTTGAAATACACATAATCCTGGTATGAAGTTTGGCACAAGGGCCTTCCAACACATCCAAGTGTGGCATTCTGCAATTTCCTAGAGCACTCTAGGGAATACACAATGTTTAAAATCCAGACTATTATCAATCTAGTTTTGAATTATTAAGCCCATAGACATCATCTGAACACTTACTCTGTCCTGTCCCTGGATGGACTAGGTTCTAATGGGGATCTCATGCACACAGGGGCCCAGGTTATTGATTCAGAATTTGGACTGAAGGTTATCCAATATCCTGCTTTCAAAAGTATTTCTTCTATAATAATTCCCTCTATAATGCTTGTCTTCACCTTAAATTTCATTACTAGAGAGTCATTATCTTTGTGTAAAGTTGCTATTTCCAGGATACTTTTAATAAAAAGAAAATTTTACTCAAGAAAGATAACTCATAAAGCTATTACTAATAATGATGGTGATCCTAGCAGCTAACATTTAGTTAGGCTTAACATAAGTAAAAATGTTTCTAAGTGCTTTGCATGTTTCATTTATTTCGGTAAGGCGTTTGCTATCATCACTTTATAGATGACAAATCTGAAATAGAGATAGGTTAAACAACTTGCCCGAGGTTACACGTCTAATAAATCGCAAAGCCAGTCTATATGTGTTTATAACGTGGGGCTGGCTGAAGTTGGGTGCAGATCACAACCAGGAGACCGTGTTTGAAGTGCTGTCTCTCTTTCTCTCTCAGTCTATCTCTCTTGAAAAAGGAAAGGAGAAAAAAAGAAAGAGAAAGAAGGAAAGGAAGGAAAGAAGAAAAAACTTGAAGAAAAGAAAAATCCTTTCTTCAAATACAGTCACATTCTGAGGGACTGGAGAATATAAATTTTTCAGGGAAGTAGGGCAGGGAGCCCAGTTTAATCTGCAACATTGTGATAGCTTCTGTATTAACTTCCTGGGGCCATCATAAAACAAAACAAAAAACAAAAGCCACAAACCAGGTGACTTAGAAGAACAGAAATTTATGGTCTGACAATTCCGGAGACTGAGTAGAAAGCCAAAGTGTTGGCCAGCCATGCTCTCTCCAAGGGCTCTAGGGCATGATCCTTCTGACTGAAGATATTTAAAGGGACCCACAGATGTTTTACTCTCTGGATGAGTTATCATGGCAGATAACCCTTCGCAATCTTTCATTTGCCCATATCTCTCTTTATCTTTTGCCACCCTTCTTCTTTTACCCCCCATTCATTATTACACTTGATATATCTAATACCCAGTGTGCTTCCACAGCTGCTGTGTTCCTTTTGCTGAGGTAGCTCAGTCAGCTTTTCAGTTTCAACTCAAGACTTCCCTCTGCCAGGAAGTTGTCCTTGACCAACCTATTATGAGGAAATGACCATTACATATTTTCATGACTTCTCTGTCCTTATTACTTCTATTTATTTGTGTGATCATCCACTAAACTGTCAAGAATTTAGAGCAGGAATTAGGTCTTGTCTATATGTTACTAATATGGTGCACAGCACATAGCTAGGATTCAAGGAAATTTCCTGAGTGAACAAATGTGATGGAAATGTAAATTACTATCCATAGTCTATAATTAGGTAACTGTATTTAACGGAGAGCAATTTAAACTAAAACAGACAGTAAATAATACATGAGAATGTATTGTGGTTAAATGCCATTATATACAAAATGCCGTTATAGCAAAGGGACGTTGATAAATATTTGAGAGAGAATTCTGACACATAGTTAATCTTCAGTGTAGATGGAAATGATTATATTTTCAAAGTTTAAAAAATTTCCAAAATAGTTCAGGTCTAAACATCTAAGAGAAAGATTGTGAGAGAAAAATTTCAAAATAAAAATGTCACCTGTGCATTTCTGAGACATTCTGTCTGTTTCTTTTGCTTAGTCCCCCTGTCTCAATAAGTTCTTATACAAGTTTTATAATCAGAGCAAGTATAAATATTTCAAATCTTAGTCATTTGTAGAGTAAGGAAAGGCAGGGAAATTAAATGTAATAGCATGAGGCTCTCATTTTCCTTTTGCAGAACAAATCCATCTTTAGGAAATATAATTATTCTTTTTTATATTCGTTCTTTTGTTAACAAAAATTAATGACCCTAAAATCCAAACCTTTCCCTTTGACTTAGATTCAAACTACTTGGAAACTCTGATAGCCTTCTGATTTTTAGTGATTTGTGCAAAAAGAAAAAAGATGGCATTTTAATAGTTCAAGTTACATTAAAACAAGCTCTCAGGAACTGTACACATTTTTGTATAGAAATACAATTGATTTTTATGTATAAGCAAACAGCTCCCTAAACTTAAGAATTCTAATTGTTTAAATGTAGAATTTTTTTGACTTAATCATGTCAACATTCATAATAGTGAATAATGATTAGGTTTTTTTTTTCTTTCAAAATTGTAATTCTATTTTTAAATTTATTTTTACCACACTGGACAGAGCAATGATGGTGGCAAATTATATTTTAATAAAAATGATATCTGTGCTCTGCCTCTGCTTTAGCTAGCCCCACAGTATAAGCACACCTATGCCTGGTTTGGTCAAGGAATTCTCTGGGGTGAATCTGGAACCTTCTCATGTGGATCAGTCTCTCAGAGCGTCTTGCCTTACCTCTGCGCCACAGTCTAGCCCAAGATAGGGCTTTTAAGGGGTGACCGAGTCAAAATGAGGCAGTTAAGGTGAGTCCCCATTTAATCTGACAGGTAAACTAATACAAAGAGAAAATTTGGACACAAAAAGAGATACCAGAAGAAAGGCCACGTGAGGACACAGCCAGATGGCTTCACTGGCATGCCAGGGAGAGAGACCTCAAAGGGAATCAAAATGTGCTCTCACCTTGGCCTTGGATTCCAGCCTCCAGAAAGTGAGCAAATGCATCCCCTTCCGTGGTATTTGTTAAGGCAGCCCAAGCAAACTAAAGCACACAGCAATGCTAATAGAGAGGAGTGACCCTTATATAGGTTGTAACTATGGGGATGGAGAGAAGGG
The DNA here is from genome assembly GCF_000334495.1 of Tupaia belangeri chinensis. Taxonomy (NCBI): domain Eukaryota; kingdom Metazoa; phylum Chordata; class Mammalia; order Scandentia; family Tupaiidae; genus Tupaia; species Tupaia belangeri. The sequence continues at coordinate 2,673,785 of NW_006159671.1, read as the reverse complement.
CCCAGATTCAAGAGCAGTAACAGAATAAACTTGACACATTCAGTGTGTTGAGGAGGAAGGACAGTGAGCTAAAAGACCCTGATTCAGTTTTCACAGAGAGAGGAGGAAGATGAGCTGTCGTGGGGCGGGGCGCTGGGGGTGGGAGAGGATACGGTAGACTTCACTGTCAGGCATGCTGGGAGTCTGAGGAGCTTTAACTGGTGGAAATGGTCCTTTGCTGGTTAAAGATACAAGTTTGGAGGTCAGAGGACTGATAAGAGTCATGATTATATGCAAAGTCCATGAAGTTACAGGAGGTAATAGGAGAGCCTGGCAAGAAAGGCAAGACGAGAATCAAGAATATCAAGAATCAAGGATTCAAGGAAGACCAAGAATAGGTGGGGAGGAGGCCATGAAGGTGCAGGCAGTGATAAGGACATTGTGAGTCTGCCCCAGGTATGGAGAGAAGTGGTTTCATCTGAAGATCAAGAGACCACTAGCATCCTCTTCCAGAACACTTTCCTTTGAGTAATAGTGACAAAAGGTAGAGGTCAAAGGAAAGCTGCAGAAGACATGAGAGAAAAGGGGCAATAAGTGTAAGTGATTCAAGAAAGGAAACAGCGTAGATGTTATTGTATCTGATGTTTTAGTATCAAAGAATGATTTACTTTTTTAAGACTGGAGACAGCTCAGTATGTTCAAGTGTTGACTGTAAAGTCAGTGGGGATGAAGGAGGAGAGAGAGGTAATTAGTAGACAAATATACTAGAGGAAGTGGAAATGTGTAGAAATAAAGAACACCATTGAAGTAATTAGCCTTACTTAGGAGGGGTAGCAACTAATCCATTAAGGGAGCAGAAAAGGAAGTAAAATGGGGTTGGAGAAGGGAACGTGGTCAGGGTAATACGAATAAACTGGCCGGGAATTGGCAGGAATCAGAGCTTCTGTTTTCATTGTGAAACAGAAAGGCATGCTATATATCTTAGGTGATGGATAAAGTGAGGGAGAAGATGAAGAAGCAGGAGATTTAAGGAGAGTGGAGATGGTTTAAATAGCTAGTGTGATGAACAGGATAGAGAACTGCCTCGGGCAGATAGAAAGTTGCAGTGGTGTGTGAGGAATTGATTACTCGCAGCCCCTGAACTCCTCCAGTCTACATTTTCTCCTGCAAAGGCTGGTTTCTCAGGTCTAGAAGGTGAGAAAGCAGCCTCTGTTAAGGTGTTCATCAAGTCAAGTCGATCCTTCAAGTATATTAAGCACCTAGGTAGTGCGAGGCAGACTGTTAGGGTCTGAGGATATGAAGAAGTATGGTCTCAGCCCTAAGAATTTTATGAACCCTCAAATCCTTATTAGATAAACCAACAGATCGAATGAAATGCACTTTAAATTTCAGAAAACATAAAACACACGAGTAAAACAAAGATGTATGACTAAGAGGGTTCAAAAAAACGGAGGCCAAAGAAGATGTACTGATGTATTGAGAGTCCATTCCATGACTGCATTCTGCCAAGAGTAATATATATATGTAAAATGTTATATATATATTATATATATGTATGTATACACACACACAATTTAATCAATCCATAGTACGTTTCTTTTTTTTTTGATAGAGATTTTTGCCATAGGGTGTGCGTGCTCACAAGAGAGACAAAGGCAGAGAGACAGAAAATGAAAAATCACCCCCCAGAGGGATGGCCATGCTACAATCCCTTCTCCTCCATTCTCTTCTCAGGATTTTGTGCATACACACACATGTGCCCGGTGTGTTTGAAACTGGTATGTCTGGGACTTGAATCATGGTCAACTACATGGGAGTCTAGCTACACCATCTACAGGTCCCTGTAGTACAGTCCTATGTGTTTGGGATTGTTATTCCCATTTCACTGTAAAATAAGCAGACTCAGAAAGAAACATAATTTAGGGGAATAAGGAAATTGCTATGGGGTAGTTGATATTTAGGACAGTCTTTGAAAGTAAGTAAGGTTTTACCAGAGAAATATGAAGGGCTGGTAGTATCAATCCCTGGCCATATTTGTGAGATGGCAAGTTATTCTGTTTGATGGCAATATAAAATAAAAGATGAGGCTATTTATTTTTTCTTTTTTTTTTTGGAGAGGTTTTTGCTATAGGGCAGGTGCACTCGCCAGACAGACAGAGAGAGACATAGAGACAGAAAGCGAGAAATCACCCCCCCCAACGGGATGGTCACGCTGCAATCCCTTCTCCTCCATTCTCCTCTCGGGATCTTGGGCACACATGCACATGAGCCCAGCATGAGTTTAAGCCACCGGGGCCGGGACTCGAACCGCAGTCAACTACATGGGAGGCCAGTGACATAGCCATTACGCTAACTGCTGGTCCCAGATGAGGCTATTTTGTTTGTGGGCATTGAATACTAGTTTTCAGAATTTGGTCTCTTACTCTGCAAGTACTGAAAAAGTATTGAAAACTGCTAAGTAGAGACTGACATCTTCAAAACTTCTGTAGCCTCCGGTAAGAGATTGAAAAACAGGAGAAAGTGGGCGCGGTGAGACCACTTAGCGAGCCAATTTTGATATCTATGAGGAAGGACAAATGAAAGCAGAGTGCTATTCCCAGCTCCCCATCTATCAGATCCATAAGTTGACATGTTGCTTCTTTTGGTGTCAGTTTTTCATTATAAAAATTGAAGAGACTGGAAGCACTTCTAAGAGCACTTTTGAAGAATATGGTCTTATGATTGTGAGGTTCTGGACAGGAGTGGTAGCATGAGAAAGGAGAAAACGGGTATGCAAGGACAGAACTTTAGAACCGAAAAACAAGACAAACCACCTGCGGCACAGAACAGGAGTTCATTAGAGTGTAACTTACAGAGGGGAAGGGTCAGGTAGATGGCAACCCAGAAGCATTTCAGCTCCCAGTACACACCACCTTGAAGCAAGTTGCAGCCTGTAGGATTTCCGTACAGCCTTACAGTAAGCTGGAATTTTAAAAGGAAAATCAAGGGGGCTGCACCAAGTGTAGAGATGTGAGTGCTCCGGGCTCCCCAAATCATCAATCATTTCCTGTAAAAGAAAGGAAATAATGAAAGAAATGGGTTGTTATCTTAAGCAGAATGACATTAGGAAGGAGAGAAATGAACAGTAAGTACAAGAAAAAATGTTTGACATCGCTCTACAATGAGGTCTCATTTCAGTCCAGCTAGCATGACTGTTATCAAGAAAACCCACACCAGAATAACAAGAGCTGGTGAGATTATGGTGAAAGGAGAACTCTCGTACATTGTTGATGGTAACAACGTGAATTAGTACAGCCATTATGGAAAACAAGATGTCGGATTCTCAATGAACTAAAAATAGAAATATCTTATGATCCAGTAGTCCAATTACTGGGTATATACCCAAAGGAAAGGGAATCAATTTGTTGAAGAGATATCTGCTCACCCACGTCTATTATAGTACTATTTGCAGTAAATACAGTACAGAATCAACCCAAGTGCCCAACAAATAATGAAGGGATAAAGATGATGTAGTATGTACACACAATGGAATAGCATGGAGGCATGAAAAATAATGGAGTCCTGTCACATGAGGCAACACGAACAAACCTGGAGGAAATAATGCTGAATGAAACAAGCCAAGCACTGAAAGACGAATACTACACTTTCTTACTCATTAGAGGAAACTAAAAGGGATGTCTTCATAGAAGTGAGTGTGAAACAGTACATAACAGAAGCTGGGGAGGAGAGGGGTTGGGGAGCCAGGGAGAGCTTGGTTATCAGGTACAAAAGTGCAGGGAAGCAAATGGAGTGAGCTCCAGATCCTACAGCACTGCAGAACAGCTCTAGTTGGTGACAATTCAATGCACGTTTCAGGGTAGCTACAAGAGAGGACTTGGAATCTTTACAACTTAAAGCGATAATAAATGTTCAAGATGGTAGGTATGACTGGTGATATGTCAGCCCTGATTTAATCATTATATCATGTACATGTTTTGAAAATTTCTGGACAGGAATTGCTTAAAGGAATGTCTGAGAGTAAGGTTCACATTTTCTTAGGATACATATTTGACTTTTTTCTCTAACACTAAAATAAATGGGTCACCAAGATTCGAGGTTCTATGTTATTAAATATGACTGACATTTTTTTCGATTACCAGAGTGTGAATGCATACACCAGAGACAGAGAAACAGAGAGAGAGAGAGAGAGAGAAAGCAACCCCCTGGAAAATTTTTGAAGCAGGTGTTATTAATCACTCATCATAGTCATAAAAACATTCACAATAGAGCAACTTCCTGGTGAGCCCTTGGAGGTAAATTAATTGAAAAATGTACTTCCTTGGTAGTGAAAAGATTTGGCCTGATGAATCAAATTGTTAAAGGAAAGCCAATTAAATATTGGAGACTTCTGTCATAAAAATTTATTTTGGTTTTAGACTCTTGAGGCATTGTTTCTGAAAATAATTAGAGTATGTGACCAATTACTTCCTAGGGCAGTCCTTAGTATGCAGCTGCATAATCATGTGACCGTCATAGAGAAAAATTATTGAGCTTTCTATTCTCTGTGGCAGAAAGGTATGCATCCGTTTAACCCAGAAATATAAGTCATTAATACAGAAGTTCAAACGAAGGTATGTGAAGAAAACATATTTCTGGTTTTTCTATTGCTTGAAACTGTCATCCAGGAACACTGACTCTCTGTTGCATGAGGGTGCATCTGTAAATTGGGGTTAATATTGAGTTTATATGACTAATTCCATTACAGAGTCTCAACGGACTTTTGTCCATTTAACCTAGGCAAGAGTATAAAATCTCAATATTTAATAAAAGCGACCAGGTTATAATTTTTTTTATTTCACTCAGGTAGTTAATGTATAATATACAGAATGACTATAACGTTGCCTTGGTCATGTCTTGAGAAATGCACCAACTTAAACATTTACCCTGGGTGAAATGAATTCAGTTCAGTAGCACATATCCTCCTGTTACACAGGTCAAAAACACTGAGTAATATTTAACTTATTTTCTCACCTTCCGCAGATAGTCTTTAAAAATGTTCTAGTAATTATTTTTCCTAAAATGCCCTTGCTTTGAGGTATCAGAGAATGATAATTAACAATATGCTTTTCCAAAGCATATAATCTTAGTTTTAACCTGAGGTTTACCATTTCCTAACTGTGGCTTTCCACAAATTACTGAAACACGCTAATTTTCAGTTTCATATGTTACAAAAATGAAATTGCTCATAATATCTCCTCCATTAATTGACTAGAGGATTTTATAAGGTAATTCATGTGGAAGGTTTGTTAAAGGGCCTGGCATAGAATAAGTGGTTGGCATCTGTCGCTTGAATGCAAGAGTAAATTAAAGAATGATTAAGAAGACTCGAAAGATTTCATTATCTTCCCTATCCTTGACATCTGTGATCTGTACTAATATGTACTAAAATTTAAAAAGGAATAATCAGAAAAGTTATAATAAATCATGTCCTTGTGCATTACAGCAGAAAGTTACTAAGGACAAATTGTGCACTAAGTATTCAATGGTTCTCCTTTTACTAAGGGGCACATTTAATGGATGAAAGTTCTCCAGTTCATATCATTTTCCTATCTTTCAAATATGTTGGTTATAATGTCTAACCAATGCTACTTCAAACAGAGCTATAAAGACATACTTAACAATTCTCAAAACAGTCACAGAGAAATCCAAAAAAGACAAAGATAAATGTGAAAATCTCATAACTTGGAATGTAGATATTTTAAGTTTAGTGATTGCTTTCCAATGACAATGATCACATAATTTATTCAGTAAACACCTATGGACTACTATATTTCTAATAATAATTATTTTAAAATATATACTATTATATGCCCTCTATAATTTATTTCATTGAATCCTCATAATGATCTTGCAGAATGAGTATTATAATCCTTTTGTAGCTGGAGAAATCATAACTAGGACATATGGGACCAGAAATCCATTGACCATTATGCCCTAAATATTCCTCTACACTATGGTTCATAATGTTGTGCTAGTTTTTGTGATTATATTGGGTTCAGAATTTGGTAGTAGATGATTATGAAATGGATTCTTCCTTTAAAAAAACCTCTTTATAAGGGACCAGCAGGTGGTGTAATAGTTACACTGCTAGACTCCCATGTAGTCAACCCCAGTTTGAGTCCAGCACCCCACAGCTTAAAACTTATGCTGGGTGCATGTGCGTGCACACCCAAAATCCTGGGAAAAGAATGGAGAAGGGATTGCAAATGTACATGCCCCAATAGCAAAAATCTTTCTAAAAATAAAAACAAAAACAAACCATCTATTTATAGTTAGTAATCTTATATATACTTAATCTTCACCATGTTTGATTAGATAGAAATTACTTTTTACCATAATATAGACATAATATAAATATAACCTATCTAAATTGAGACCAGAGAGAGAGAGAGAAGCCATAGAGGTTAATTAATTTGCCCAAGGATTCACACTGATTAAGTTCACAACTAAATTTAAGTTGGGCCCTTCTTCATCAAAAAGAAGCTTTGAAGGAGCATAGTCATCATGAGAGCAGTTTACTCTGGCACCCTTGCAAAGCCAGAATATGATGCTTTGGCAAGCTAAGCGAAGATTTTGCCTTCCTGTTTTTTCTTATGAGCTACAAGAAGACATGTGAAGGACTCACATTAGTGGTGAGCTGTCGAAGCCCTATGCTCTTTGGTACTCCTCAATTGGAGAAGATCGTGAAAACCAAGGAAAGACTGCAATGTTGTCACAGTCCAGAGGAGCTCGAGAGATATGTGACTAAGCACCAAGAGATAAGCCGGATTAGATCTTGGAACAGAAAAGGACATTATAGAAAAGTTGATGAAATCCAAAGGAAGTCTGCAATTTATGTAACAGCAATGAATTGGTGTTATTTTCTGTTTTTGACAAATGAATCCAAGTACTGGAAGGTGGTAACAACAGAGGAGATTGGGTAAGAGGTGTAGTAAGCAGAATAAGGGCCTCCCAAGAATTTCCCTGTCCTAAACTCTGGAACCTCTGAATAATTTAAGTTTCATAGCAGAAGAGAATTAAGGTAAAAAAATAAAAGTTGCTAATCAGCTGATTTTATGAAAGGTAAGCCTGAATTATCCAGATGAATACAGAGCAATGATTGGGTTGTCAGAAAAGTCATGATGCATTTTCGCATAGAAACCATTAAAAAATCATGACTTTTCTGATGACCCAATCAATACAAGGTTCCTTAAATAAGGAAGAAGGAGCATCAGAATCAGTGTCAGAGTGGGAGAAAAATCTGACTGACTTTTGCTGACTTTGAAAATTGAAAGGAAGGACCAGCAATTGGTGTAATGGCTATGTCACTGGAGTCCCATATAGTCAACAACGGTTCAAGTCCCAGACCTGGTGGGTTAAACTCAAGCCGAGCACATGTGTTTGCATGCTTGAGATCCCCAGAGGAAAATGGAGGAGAAGGGATTGTGGCGTGGACATCCCCCCTAGGTGGTGTTTTCTTGCTTTCTGTCTCTCTGTCTCTCTCTGTCTTTCTGGCAAGAGCACACAACCTATAGCAAAAACCTCTCAAAAAAAAAAATTGAAAAAAGGCACACACCAAGGGATGCAGGAAGCGTCTGAAAGTTGGGAAAGGCAAAGTCAGATTCTTCTCTAGAGCCACCAGAAGGAACACAGTCCTGTCAGCAGCTCAATTTTATCCTTGTCACCAGAAAAGAACCAAATGGTAAAATACCAAAAGAGGTTTATTCTAAACCAAGTATGTGTGACTCAGGCCGGTTTGTAGCCAGAAAGAGCATAATTCAGGTAGCTACAAGCATGCTCACCAAGGTCTTTTAAAAGGCAAAACAGAAGTGGAGAGGGCATGATGCTGATTATCTTGGCTAACAGGGTCAATAACAAGAGTGGCATTGTCCAAGGTTGGACAGGCAGTCTCTGAGCAAAGTCCTTGCAGAAGTAATCCTTGTGGCAGGTGGCAGTGGTCTTTGTGCAAGGTTGTGATTCTGCTAGAGTTCTGTAAGGAACAATTTTTTATTATCAGATATGCTTGTGTGAGAGAATCCCTTTGCCATGGATTCCCAGTTTGGTTTAGATAAAGTGGACTCTTCCAAAAAACTTTCATGCCAGTGAGCTGTTTTAGGCTCTGACCTCCAGAATTGTATACTTTGAAGCCAGCTCAATTGTGGTGATTAGTTACAACAATCATCAAAAACTCAAATAAAAGGTATACAGGAACTCTCTGTACTAGATTTGCCACCATCCTGTTATTCTGAAATGATTACAAAATAAGTTTTTTTTTTTTAATCCTTAAGAAAAATTGGGACTGTAAATACATTTGAGATCCCTGCTCATGGCTCTGGATCTTTGCTCTTGCTCCTGTCCAATTTCCCACAAGCCTGACCCTTCTTCAGTCAGATGCCAAGTCTTGGTACTTAAGATTTCACATTCCTCCCACCTATGGAGGATGGTGGACTTCCACCTCCTCCCCCAGCTCAAGTAGTTGCTAACACCGCCTGCGAGGTTGAGCATAACCCCCCTTTTTATGTAACATACTTTACTGAGAGTAGAAATTTAGAAAAGAGCTGAGCTGTATTACCATAGCAACCTAATAGAAATGAAAAAATGCAGTCAACTCTTTTGGGGATATAGAGACCAGGTCCATGATTATCAGACACGTCTGAATGATCCTCCTCCCCCACTGGATGCCAGTTAGTTCTCGGGTTATGTGGGGTGCTATCAGTATGAGATATTTTCTAGGTGCAAAAGACAACATTGCTCTTACAGGTACAAAAGGTAACTATACTTCAGGAGTAAAAAACTAACCTTTCAAAGAGGGGTATCCTTAACCAAGATCTTTTCTCCATTTTTGTTGTATATTTATTTGTTATACTTTTTAATTGCCAGAGGGCATGTACATTCCCCAGAGAGAAAGAGGGAAAGAAGGAGAGGGAGAAAACACCCCTTAATGAAATGTGGTTACACTGCAAACCCCTCCTTTTATTTTACCATTCTATTTGCAGTTTGTACATACACATAGGCACCTGTTTCTCAAGGTGCTAGGGTGGGATTCAAACCACGACCAGCTACGTGAGATCCAGCTCCCTTAATCACTAGGATATGGGGCCAATCCAATTTTTATACTTATCTTCTCAAATGTGATTATTTCATGTATGCAAGATCAGTCTTTCACAAATTACCTGTCCACAGGTTCCGGGAAGTCTTCTCTTTCTTGAAATATGGTTCCTCTTCTACACCTAGGAACCTCAGATACCACCATTAGTGATTCATCCTCTAGGCATCTTTGGATCTCAGCTCTACCATATATAGGAGAAGTTTCCAAAAAGTTTATAGAACATGTGCATTATGAAAAAATGCATGAATCCCCAAATTTTCTGTGCCAAAATCAACTTATACTTTCATCTCACTTTCCCACAAAATTTTCAAAGTCCTCTCAGACCTACATTTGTCTGTAGCTCTACGTACATCCTATGCATGTTAAGAACCCTTGCAGATTACTCCTGAGATTAATCTGGAACTCTGTTTTTTTGTGACATATCAAAACCTCGTAACATTTACTTGGCTATTGTTAATTATCTTTTTCTTTCTTTCTTTTTCACTTAAGATCTACAGATTTAATGCAACCCATATAAAAATGCCACTAATATTTTTGGAGTCATAAAAAGTCCAGAAATTGATATATAACAAAAGAAACTGAATAACCAAAGCAATTTTGAACCAAAACAAAGCCAGAGGCATCACAGCGCCTCATCTCAAAACCTACTGCACAACTACGGTCCTCAGAAAAGCATGGAACTGGCACAAAAATAGACACATGAAAAAGTGGAACAGAAGAGAGAACCCAACCCATGTCGTTCTAGTCTACTAATTTTCAACCAAGACTCCAGAAAAACACAATGTAAAAAACTCAGTTGAATAACTAGGGTGGAGAAAAGAAATACTCATATAGTGGAAAATAAAATTTGACAATTGCTTTACACTAGATTAAAAAAATCTAGTCAGCCCATTTTAAAACAAATTATAATTGAGATGTTTAATTTTAATATGTTTTGAATATTTATCGGGTTTATTGTTTGCAAATATATTCTCCCCTTGATGGCCTTCTAATGTACCTTGGGGTAACCCAGGGGAAAGCATCTGGAAGGCAACTAAGAGCCTGAGTTTTCGAAACTCTAAATATTCATAGGGATACTTTAGTTCAACTCTTTATGATATAGACATGAGAACCGAAGCATAGAGACTTTGGAGCGCTTCCCAAGATCAGAGCATCAGCGACTGGCAGATCTAGGCCCAAAGCTAGGCTTTCTAAAGTTTCATATTCCTTTCCCTGACAAATTTCCCAGGTGTGCACAGAGAGAACATAGTCCAGATGATAAGCTTGATCCCTAAGAAGACATCGGGAACCAGAAGTTAGCGTAATGGCTATGTCGCTGGACTCCCACGTAGTCAACCGCGGTTCGCGTCCCGGACCCGGTGGCTTAAAACTCACGCCGGATGCGTGTGCGTGCATGCCCAAGATCCCGAGAGGAAAATGGAGGAGAAGGGATTGCAGTGTGGCCATCCCTCCTGGGGGGTGATTTCTCGCTTTCTGTCTCTATGTCTCTCTCTGTCTGTCTGGCGAGCGCACACGCCCTATAGTGAAAATCTCTCCCCCCCCAAAAAAAAAAGAATTAAGAAGACATCAAGTAGCAAATCTTCATAGGTAAGCCCTGCTCATGCACCTACAAAGATATTTTTTGTTGTGCCCTAAACTTCACTCATCATGGTAAATAATTACCATACATCTAATTGTATGATTCACCACTTTATCTATTTATTTATTTGTTTGTTTGAGAGAGATTTTTGCTATAGGGTGAGTGTGCTTACCAGAGAGACGGAGAGAGAGAGACAGGAAAAATAGTGAGAAATAACCCCCCACCAGGGGGAATAGCCATGCTGCAATCCCTTCTCCATTCTCTCTGGATCTTGAGCATACACACACACACACACACACACACATGTTTCCTGCATGAGTTTTAAGCCACCGGGTCCAGGACGCAAACCATGGTCAACAACGGGGGAGCCCAGTGACATAACCATTATGCCATCTGCTACTCACCACCACTTTTAATGTACTCTAACAGAGGAAAACGAGCTGATCTTGATTATTTTTGTAACAGCAATGGCTAGCACAATAACTGTCCTGCACAAGAAGAAAATATTTTATTGGAGTTTTTATTTATTTAGTTAGTTGGTTAGTTAGTTATCTTTCAGTGATTCTGGTAATTAAGAACTCCCTACATAGGGAATGCAACTAATTACTATAGTTTTATATCTATTTGTATTTATTCATTCAGTCAACCAGCAGTCACGCATTTATGATTTTCTAATTACAAAATCAGATAAGCTTTAAAAATGAATAAGGTATGAATAAATATGTGTGTAGTTAGGAATATATTATGCACATAAAAAATAAATCTAGGAGTCACATTGGTTTTTGGTCATTTTCCATTATCATTTGTCTGTTTTCCATGATATAACTTTTTTTGTCAATTAAAATAATCAGACCTTGTTGGAGTAATCCCATGGAAAACCAAAGATTTTGAATAGGCATAGTCTAGAATTTGTAGATCTTGAGACACTACAGTGTCCTAGAGAAATAACTAACTCATTAATTCAGCATTCTCTAACTTCTTCTTTGGGTCAGTATGAACATAAAAACAAAAATAAAACACCAAGAAAATTTATCGTAATGGAGAAAAAAAAAAAACAGAAAATACAAGACAAATGCGAATGGATGACATTTTTCTCCTACATGCATTTTTACAAGGAGTCTGTATTATGAGCAGTTAGTTGACCATTCTGCTCCTTCCTTAATAATTAGCAGTGTTTCAGTATAGCTTTATTTGTGCTGTTGTAAAAATGGAAAATCAAGATAGGGAGATGTAATTTGTTTTTCATCCTAAAATCTCTCTTGAGGTGTGGGGGGTGAGAGAGAAGGAGAAACGGATTACCAGAGTCCCACTCACATCAATCTAAATCTTAAAATGATATGTCCTTTGGCAATCACTAAATCTTGTTATTGGTTTCAAGCAATAAATCTTCCAAGGTGTTGAAAAAAAAAAAAAAGAGAGAGAGAGAGAGAAACACCATTGTACTAATGAGATTACACTGAAAATAAAGCGGTGGATTAGTAAAATCTAATTTGGAAGTGATGAAGTAGACGTGATGGTCAAGTAATTATTTCTGCACAGTCCCCATCCGTGGGGAGCTCGGCATTATTGGGCACTGCAGTATGTTAATGATGCCACTGCCTGACCTTTGAGTGAATGTGCTGACCGTCTGCTGTGTCTTCCCTTGCATTGTCAATACTCACCACCGGGCCCAGCAGCTGCATTCACAGTGCTGCCACAGATACAGCCAGAGCTGTGGGAGTGTATGAGTGTGCGTGTGCACGTTCTCTCTTTTAGACCAGCATTTTTCCCATTTTAAAATCTGGACTCAGACAAAAGAGCTATCCGGAAAACTGCTATATGTAGAATCCAGAATTGACATATGTATCTCTGAGTTTTATTTAAACACAGAGACTAAGCATGCTATTCCAATTCTCTTTTTATCTCCTTAGCTTTCAAGAGCATAAACCTAGACTCACAGTTGGCTGAAAGTAGGTTGTCAGGTAATATTAGTTGATATGATCAGTGGAAATATTTCCAATAAAATGTCCTGCTTTATACTTTGATGATAAAAATCTCTATAATTAGACATTTAATCAACTATTTTTTAAGAAAGAATTCTGTGGCTTAAATGCATAATTAATCTGACTCCAAGAGATAGGTGCAAAAATTGCATAAGGAAGTTGAAGTGTCAATCAAACCCAAAGTTACACACACACACAATTCAAAAATGCCATTTTTATTTTCAATCTGTCAAGAGTTTAATCAAGCTGCTCATGTAAGAGGGATCCCAGAAAGCTGACATCAGGTACGGACAGGAAGGTAAGGCTCAAAGATGAAACATTGTTTAGCATGCTTAGAGTTGGGCAATATATATTTTTATTTTAAAGATGAAAAGTTAATTTGATCTACCTATAAAATTAAGTTATTATAAATGTATTGAGAATGTTCATGAGATTCTAATTTTTTTTTTTTTTAGAGTTTTTTTGCTATAGGGTGTGTGCACTCGCCAGAAATACAGAAAAAGAGAGACAGAAAGCGAGAAATCACCCCCCAGGGGGGATGGCCACACCACAATCCCTTCTCCTCCATTGTCCTCTCAGGATCTTGGGCACTCACGCACATGCGCCCGACATGAGTTTAAGCCGCCGAGTCTGGGACTCGAACTGCAGTTGACTATGCGGGAGTCCAGCGACATAGCCATTATGCTAACTGCTGGTCCCGAGATTCTAATCTTATCAGAGCTCTCCCTCCATCACCAGCTCTCGTCTTTACTCCTTTTCAGGTGTCAGTTCATTTTTCTCTTTCTCCAAAGTCTAGCTTTTTCCTCTTTCTTATACATAACAAGAAACATAACCAAGATAGTTCCTGAGCATTATTTCTTATACTTTAGACTCCAAGACAAAATGTCTTGGGGCAGGGTTAGTTGACCCAGTTTGAGTTAGATTCCTCCGCCTGAGTCAATTAGTCATGACCAAGGGTCAGAAGAAGATTTAAACATAACTGCTTCCACTGCAAACCTAAGTTTGGGTGGAGGAGCAATTTCTAGAAATGTAGTATTGAGCAGAAAATCCCATGGATGTCTGCTACACACAATGTGTCTCTATTTGCTTCATTCTTAACCATTTGAAGCCCACGGGAATATTACTAAAAACCACTGTTCTTTCAGAAAGAAATGGCTCTCAGTTGTACTTCCTACTGTCTGCATCAAACTTTCATTCTCCACTCATAATAAATCTCTATAGATCCTGCTGAGTTTCATGCCCTGATTCCCTCTGTGCCCTTCTTCTTTGGAATACTGACTGGCTTGGAAGATTCCACCTAACATCATATTCCTCTTTAAGCATAGTGTCTGATTTCTTCAACCTCACGATTGACTTATGCTCCTGGAGAGGGCAACTTGGATCCTTCCATCTTGAGAGATGATCCACTGACCCATGAGATTCACAGAGAAAGATAACATTCATAGGAATTCCAAATCAGAAATAGGGCAACATTGGGGACCAGCAGTTAGCGTAATGGCTATGTCACTGGACTCCCACGTAGTTGACCACAGTTCGCGTCCTGGACCCGGTGGCTTAAAACTCACGCCGGGCGCGTGTGCATGTATGCCCAAGATCCCGAGAGGAGAAGAGAGGAGAAGGGATTGTGGTGTGGCCATCCCCCATGGGGGGTGATTTCTCGCTTTCTGTCTCTCTGTCTCTCCCTGTCTGGCGAGCGCACGCGCCCTATAGTGAAAAACCTCTCAAAAAAAAAAAAAAAGAAATAGGGCAACATACATGGGACCAAGGAATGAAACAAAAATGAAATGTCAGAAACAATGCAACATTTGTAACCAGGTAAGCCAAGAAAATACAGTGATCAGCACAGTGAGGCATCCTCAAGTTAGAGCTTCAGGAAACCAGATGTCTAAAATCTGTAGCTGCAATAGGTCATTCTCTTCACAGGAACTGTGTTGCAGGAACAGCCACTCTAAAAATGCACAAACGTGGACCAGACTGTGGAATGGTGGTTAAGATGGCTGGATCTTACATGGTCGACTGTGTGGTTTGAGTCCCAGACCAGGTGGCCTTAAGGACATGCTGGGTGTGTGTGCGCGCATGTCCAAAATTCCAGGAGGAGAATGGTGTGGTCATCCTCCCTGGAGGGTGATTTATCATTTTCTCTCTCTCTCTCTCTCTCTCTCTCTCCCCCCCCCCCCAAAAAAAAAAAGGGCACAAATATTCTGGTACAAATGTGGACACAGTTTATTTCCTTTTGTCAGAAGTCAAAAATGCAGTCATCAAATGGACATTGTAAATGCGGGTACAGTGAGAAGGCACTTCCTCTCAGGGCAGAGAATATGAGTACATCCTGAAGTGTGAGAAGAACCTTACAAAAGAAAAATAGCTGGCGGTGGGATGGTGAGAGTGGGTGTGCTGAGGAGTCTGTTATTGTAGAAGTATTTATTATAGGGAAAAACCAATGAACACTTGCTAATCCAGACTGCTCTAGGTACATTGCATTCTACATATTTCCTCAGTGAGTGAGCTCTGCAAAGTAGGGGGAAAAAAAAGAAAATTAAGACTAGAAAAGATTTGACCAATGGTCTCACATAACAGAACTGTGGTTTTGAATGCTTTCAACTATGTCATGCTGCAGGCTAATTAAATTTTTATTATCATGTCTGAGACATAGTATGAAATTTTATCCCATTTGTATGTAGCAATCCAGTGCAGTGTGTGTGTATGTATGTGTGTGTGTGTGTGTGTGTGTACGCGCACATGCGTGTATCTCATGATCTAGGGAGAATGCTTGAAACCCTTGGGTTTAAATAACAGAAGTGCAAATGTACTATCTTTGCTGTTTGTCTGAACAAGTGGTGGGAGTGAGGGGGGGCAGCTTCGAAACCAGCTTGGCCTTGGCTATTCATGAAGCGAGAGGGAAAATGAATCCTTTGTCCTGTCTCAGTTTCTTTCTCTCACTTCTCAGGTCCCTAGAGCATAAATTCAGGCAACAGGTTTAAGGGTTGTTTTATTTGTTTGTTTTTTATTTTCTTTTCCTGCCTTTTAAATAGGTTTCTTAAAAGGTGCAAACAACCCTATCACATCATCATCCTGGGCGTGAAACGCCCCAGCCTTCCTCAAGGCTTGGCTGATGCATACATACAGGCCCGCTTTAGAGCCCTAAGTGACCAGAGAACCCCAGGCTAACTGAAAACAGCCTACAACTTCACAGTTTCTCTGTGTGGACAGGTAAAACATTTTGTACTACTCAACTGTGATATAAAGGTCCCCTACACACACACACACACACACACACACACACACACAGAGCTATGAGATTAATCTTTAGTTTTCTCAAACTGTAGTAAAGCACTTTTTTTTTTTTTTAGAGAGATTTTCACTACAGGGCGCGTGCGCTTGCCAGACAGACAGACAGAGACATTAGAGACAGAAAGCGAGAAATCACCCCCCAGGGGGGATGGTCACGCCGCAATCCCTTCTCCTCCATTCTCCTCTCGGGATCTTGGGCACGCACGCACACGCGCCTGGCGTGAGTTTTAAGCCACCGGGTCCAGGACGCGAACCATGGTCGACTACGTGGGAGTCCAGCGACATAGCCATTACGCTAACTGCTGGTTCCCGTAAAGCACTTTTCATACAGTTAAATTTCATACCAAGACAGGGAGGAGAAATAATTACCCCCATTTCCCTGATGGATTTTGGAATAGGTTGGGTGCTATCAGTATATACAAGAAATTGATAGTTTTTTAAAGTATATTTTCTTGTAAATTTATGAGCTAAGTAAAAACTCTAGGTGTCAGACTTGGGTATTGTATTCAGATTCCAAATATCTTTCATTTGTAATCATTCCACAGAGGTGTCTGTCACAGTTCAGTGAAGCACCCAGAGGTCTTCACAAGTGACCTGTGAATTTACATCCCCATAAATAATCATTCACAAGCAGGCTGTGGCTCTCAGGCTCACCCCAAGCAAAGAGTCTTGCACGGGTTAAATTAACCAGCCAGGAGAACATGTGAGCTGAACATATGGCGAAGTGGTTTGAGGTTTAGAAAAGCAAGTTTCTGGTACAAACAGTCTGGCCTCTGAGACTCCTTTGGCAGAATGAAAAAAGATCTCCTTATTTACCACAGTGAAAAGAACAGGGCGCTTTCAATTACTTCACCTCTGTAGCTGTACACAATGAAATAGGCGGAGAAATCACACAGCAATAGAGAGGAAAACAAGTGTAAGTTACTAAGGGAAGTCCAAAAAGGCTGCAGAAAGTATGTTAAAAGTGGTTTACAGCTCTGATGGGAAGTGCAAAGGAAAGGAATCAGAAGTGAAGTCACATAGATTAAGATTAAGATCGCAATTCCCCGCAATTCCCCCGAGCTCTTGGATCCTTGTGTCCCCAAACTATTCCCCAGGCTGCTGTCATTGTACCACTTCAAATCTAATGAATGGGGTTTGGGAGATACCAACCCTGTAAATGAAACTGTGTATCATTGTTATTCTTATTAGATATTTGATTGAGCCCTTGTTTGTAAAGCTTAGGAAAACAACACAGAAATCAGTCATCGCAACTACCATCTTCTGTATTTAGAAAAGATGAGAAAACATACCTGCCCTAAGAAAGGACGAGTTGTTATAAAGACACAGTTTGGCTGACTCCTTAATTTGCACCTAGAAATATTTGAATCTGGAATTTCAATTTAGTCCATTCATTGGGATTGGCATTTTAGAATGGTTGTTGGTTGACTTTGGCATTAGAGAAAGGTGGGCAGTCTACTCAAGCAGGGCAATTAGACAAATGTCTTATTTACTCTTTCTATCCTCTCACTTCCATGTGAAATGAGGATTATAACATTACCTATGTCATCACACTGAGGCAACAATTGAATGATATAATATGAGAAAAGGGCTTACGGCAATGTCTAGCACATGGTAAATGCTTCACACGTAGCAGCTGTTATTATTCTGCACATGCAGCATTCATGTCAAAAGTTCTGGAATTGGAACAGCACATCAACGCGTGTTTAATAGTCTAGCATCATTCCCCATCATTCCTAAATGCATAATTAAAGAAATGGAAATTAAAACGAGGAGCGACAATACCTGTAGCATTGGTAAAGTATTCTGCACTAGTGATGGTAAAGGTACTTTCAGTATTGTAGGTAGATAAGCTTATTGAAAACTTTTTTCAAATATAATTATCTGTCTGACTATTAAATGCACATACATGAAAATGCAGGAGTGT
The DNA here is from genome assembly GCF_000334495.1 of Tupaia belangeri chinensis. Taxonomy (NCBI): domain Eukaryota; kingdom Metazoa; phylum Chordata; class Mammalia; order Scandentia; family Tupaiidae; genus Tupaia; species Tupaia belangeri. The sequence goes on along the minus strand of NW_006159671.1, from coordinate 2,655,900 downwards.
AATTTCATATATGTGTGTGTGTGTTTTATATAAATATATATATATATAATTTTTAGTTTGCTATAGGGCTTATATGCTCGGTAGAGAGAGAGAGAGGGATTTTTTTGGAAAGAGAGAAAAAGTAAGAAAGTACCCCTTAGGGAGGATGACCATGCCACAATCGCCACAGTTACTTCTCTTCCACCCTTCGTGGGATTTTGAGCATGCACACATACATGCCACTGGTCCAGACTAGAGCTGCACAGCCAGCCATGTAGGATCTAGCTGCCTTAATCACCACACTACTGGCTGGCCCGTATAAATATTGATTAAGAGATCATTAAATAAATGTGCCATGCTTATATTTATTAATATATGGAATCATTCATCTTTTTTTATAGTTTCAAATATATTTGGTAATGATTTGAATTATTTATAATGTGGCATGGTTTGAATAAATTATAGTATGTCCATATAATACTTTTAGCTAGCTATTGAAAAGTACAGTAGATCTTTATATATTGATTATAAAAAATAATCAAGATTTAAAAATTGCTTAGCCAGTGGCATGGTGGTAGAGGTGACTGGACCCCACATGGCTGACTGGGGTTGAAGACCCAGACCGAATGGCTTCAAAAAGATTCTGGGTTCATGTGTGTGCATGCCCAAAGTCCTGAAAGGAGAGAAAAAATGAGGAGAAGGGATTGCAGTGTGACTTTCCCCATGGAGGACACCTTCTCGCTGGCCACTCGCACTCCTCCTGTCGCATCTCTTTCAAGGCACACACACCCTCTAGCAAATTTTTTAAAATGTGTCAAATGCAACCTTATCTCAAAACCGTATAGACAGCTACAATAATCAAGACAATGTATGTGTGTGTTAAAATTTGCTTATTTATTTATTATTTAATGAGTGAGAAATAGAAAGACTTTCAAGAGGGCCTCATGTCAGATACCATCCTCTTTCCGCAGCCTTTTGAGCCAGCTAGGTTCACGGGATGCACATCCCCAACATGTACAGTCCCTCAGGAGCCGAACCCAGCTCTTCTCCAAGGTTTCCAACATTGCAGAGTATTGTAATGAGAATCTGAAATCAAGCCGCAAACTGAGGTAATATTTGTAAAACATATACTTGATAAAGGATTCTATCGAGAATATTCAAAAAACTCTTATGTATGTATGTATGTATGTATGTATGTATGTATTTATTTATTTATTTTTGCTAATGAGTACATGTGTTTGATAGAAGGAGAGGCAGTGAGAAAGCACACCCCATGGGGAAAAAACTACACTACGATCACTTCTCATTTCTCTTTTCAGGATTTGGGCATGCACCCAGCATATTTCTCAAGCCACTGGGTCCAACACTTGAACTATGCTGTAGACCATTTGGGATCCTGTCTTCTTAACCACCACTCCATTGACTGGCCCCAGGGAGCTCTTAGAAATCAATTACAAGACTAAAAATAGCTTAAAATAGAATCAAAATGAGAAAAGGATCTGTTATATATAGAAGGTTTAAGATTATCCAGTAAGCAAATAAAAATGCTCAAAGACATTCATTACTAGAGAGCTGTAAATTAAGCTTTTCACAGTGACATACCACTACCCGGCCACTAGAATAACTAAAAATAAAGAGATGAACAACACCAGGTTTGGCATAAAAATGCTCAAAGACATTCATTACTAGAGAGCTGTAAATTAAGCTTTTCACAGTGACATACCACTACACGGCCACTAGAAGAACTAAAAATAAAGGTTTGGCGAGGTTAAACACCAGCTGGAATCTCACGCACTGCTGGTGGGATGTGGTTTACTGGGAATTAGTATGATAGTTTCGCACTGCCATCTACTTACCATATTAACCAGAAATTGCACATCTAGATGTTTACCCAAGAGAGATGAAAACATATATCCATGGAAAGATTTATTCTCGAATGTTCATAGCAGCAGTATTTAGAATAGCCAAAAACTGGGCAGCGTCCAAATATCCAGCAGCTGGTGAGTGGATAAACAAATGTGGTATATCCTTACGGTGGGCTAATACTTGGCAATGAAGAGAAAAGGGCCAATGAGAGCTACAACTTCGATAAACTTCAGGGGCATTTTGCTGAGTGGAAAAAAAGGCAGCCACACACACGCAAAGAGGTAAGCAGTATGTATGCTTTCATTTATTTGAATTGCTGCAAAAGGTAAAATCAATGGAGACAAGAAGCAAAACAGTAGTTTCTCAAGGCCAGGGGCTCTGTGATAGCTTGATTGTAATGAGACATAAGGGCTGAATAATATAAATATGATTGCATTGGTGACCACACTAACTATGCATATCTATTAAAACTTCAAAAATGCACACTTAAAACTGGTGAATTGTATTTTATGTAAATGACATCTCAATAAAGTTTATTTTTAAATTAATTTAAATGTTTTTATTATGAAAAGATGATCAAAATATAGAATTATATCAAAATCATTATAAAATAATATGTATAATATGATCCATTTACTTTTTAAAAACTACATGCGTATGCACTGCTTTTCTAGAAGCAAAATAAGTAATAGTTTCTGCGTAGGCAAAGTAGTAGACTCTGAAGGTAGGGGAAAAGGAACTTTAAAATTTATTTCATTGTTTCTGTCCTCTTTGAATTCCTTTTTGCCAAGAAAGTGCATAACTTTAATAATAAAAGGATAAATTAATGAAAAATTAAAAATAAGTGACTGTTTTGAGTTCTAAGACTATATTTTTAAAATTAAAAATTAGAGCATAGGGACTAAGTAGATGTGAAGTAAATATTGCCTGAACAGAAATATTTGGTCATCATGATTATGAATTGTATTTATTTTCACAAAAATGAGTGATGATCTCTGCAATTTAGAATCTCTTATGACACAGCTGGAAAGACCTTTGGATGCTGAAAGGGTAGTGATTGATGATTTAATGACATCAAGCATTTACCATAATGACACCCATTAATTTTTGGCTTCATATACATATACTAGTACTCCACCACTTTTGCTTAAGACCTGTTCAAGACAAAAAATGTTCTTAAGATTTTTTTAAATTCAAAATGAATAAAATGAAACTATCTTACTAGGCATTGTGGAAAAAATTATTTTACAACTCTTCTCTATAATATATCAATGTCAGTAAGAAAATTGGCATCATTTTTAACCATTAAGATGTTAAAGCCTGAGTATTTTTCAAATAGTAATAAGCAGATTTCTTACTTCTTATCCTACAGTTAGATAGCCACAGATATGACAAAGTGAGACAGGTCATTACTTGGGCAGGGAATGAGAGGTGCTCATTACACCCTAGATAGACAAGTTGCAGGACGGCAGAGGCTTTGTTCCGTTCAGCACTGTTTCACCATAGGCTAGAGTAGTGCGTAACACATTAATTAGATAATTAATATTTGTTGAGTTAATGAAGTACCTGAACACATTTGTGCAATGGATGACTAGATAGGGTCAATAAGAGAAATTTGTTCAAGTTATTTTTTTCAACAATTTTTCTTATAAAGTTTTTATTTTATTTTGTTTATTCATTCATTTATTTTTTTTTAAATTTGACCAGAGAGAGACACACACGGAGTGAGAGAGAGAGAGGAAAAGGGACAAAGGAAGCCACCAGGTCCGGGACTCGAACCATGGTTAGCCATGTGGGAGTGTCCAGCACCTTAACCACCACACTACCTATATTCTCATTCTTCAGAATGGTTAGCAATGGACATACAGTGGGCAGAAAAGAGTTTGGATGTGTTAAATGTTTGTTATGTGTTAAGTGTCATGATGGATACATTATTACCAATTTGTTTTAACCTTTGGGATAGGGTTTATTGCATTATGAATTCCTTTTTTTTTGTCTTATATTTAATCAGTGTACATCTTTACAGTACATGACATAGGTTTTTCCCAGCATAAATACAGTGCATATTAGTCAAATCAAAAGCACTACCATATACATTACCATCAGCAGATAACTATTCATTTTGTGTCTACTGAATGTGTTATTTGCTTGTTTTTTTCTCTATTCCTTCCCTCCCATCTCCTATTACCCACCCTGATTGCTCCCCCATACTGTATCTAGTATCTACAGTTGTCTTCCCTGCTACTATACCTTCCAATCTTTCAGTTTCTGCTATAGATTGTAGACTATTCAATATATATTGAGTGGGGACATACAATGCTTGTGTTTCATAGTCTGGCTTGCTTACATTATTGCTAATTCTTATATATCTCCTACCAATTCAATAAGACTCAGACATTTCAAATGACTTGTTAAAGTTTACATTGTTGGGAAGCAGTTGATTCTTTGTTCAAATTTCAGTAGGCTTGGTAAAGCCCATGTGCTTCTCATGACTTCAGGGGTTTTGTTTGTTTGTTTGTTTGTTTTTGGTTTTGTTTTTTATCTGATTAAGGATATAATGAAGCAATTAAGACATGCAAACACAGTGTATGACCAAAAGTCAAAATGTGTCAGTCATGGAAAAATCAAAAGCAGATTACTAAAGTTTGAGTAAATTGAGGAAAATCTCATAGGAAAAAAGGAAAATTTAACTAATCCTCTTGAAATAGCGCAAAGAAATGCAGACTCTTCAGGAGGAGGCCATAAGGAAACAAAGGAAAGTTTCCGACTTTGTGCCATGATAATGGTGATGTTTGAGGAGGTTCATCTTGGAGCAGAAAACAAAGAAAAAACTTAAGATTTCCCAGATCTCAGAAGTATTTCATTTTGATAACTGAAGTATAGCAAATTGGTATACCACTGATGAGCAGTATTACTATGGATTGCTACTCTATTCTGCAATAACTAAAACACAAATAATTAAACCGATAAAAAAAAGCTATGACTAATCATCACCTACAGAACAGAAATCTAGTTTGTAAAAATTACTTATTTTTTAAAAAAGGAAAAGGAAGATCTGTCTTTTTATCCCCTTAGGCAGAACTGGAACCCCAGAAGCATACTTATCTCTCTGGCTTTTCCTAGGAAGATAGTTATAAAACCAGTTATGTACACTAAAATATCACTTGATCATGTCTCTCCAGAAGCTTTTAGTGGTTTCTTCAAGAGCCTAAGATAAAGGTCCCTAAGTGTTTGGCTTTCAAGTCTTTGCTTTCACTTTAATAAAAACTTACACTGATTACAACCAATAACACTCTATTGTAAGATGTTCTAGTTATCTCATTAAAGATGTGACTGCTAAATCAGCATTTCCAAGAGAGTATTCCATGACCAAATAAATCCTGGAAACACAAGGAACAAAACTGAATGAGAGATCTTAGAGGCCTTACTAGGTCAATAGGCACTGAGAATTTCCAACTGAAATATGTGGGTTGTAGAACTTCCCATACTTTCTTGACTACTGAACATCTAATTAGCTATTAACTTAAATATTTGGAATCTTGCAAGCTATAAATTAATAAATACTGCTCTAAATTCAGGCTTTGAACAATGGAGAAATTAAAAAGTTGAAAACAATTGGTTATCACATTTCCCAGGTTGCATAAATAATTTTCCTCTCTGTTCACCCATAGTGTTGTCATAGCTCAAATGTTGTATTTATGACTTTGTAAGAAAGATACAGTGTAAAGTGTATATAAGCTTTGTCATCAAGTAAGTATGGGTTTAATGCTTATTTAATAGAGTGTGTGTGTTTAAAGACAAACCCAAGTAAATAAGTTTTTTTTAGTTTCTTTGGTTTTGTTTTGCCTATTTTCTGTGTGCCTATTTTCCGTAGTAAACTTAAAATCTTCCAGAAAGAGTGGATCATGGCATGGTGCAAGTCCATGTTCTGACTATAACAATGAGAAAATGAAACAGATTGTACTAGTATTCTCCCTATGATAACCAGCTGTTTTGGCATGCAGTCAATGTAAACAAATGCCTAAAAGACAGGGATGTAGAGTAAGAAGACCTGAATTCTATTCTCTAGAAACTCTGTTTCTTTTCTTCTCCTTTTTTCTTTCCTTTTTATCAGAAGAGTAGCTTTGGTATACCACTGATGAGCAGTATTACTATGGATTGCTACTCTATTCTGCAATAACTAAAACACAAATAATTAAACCGATAAAAAAAAGCTATGACTAATCATCACCTACAGAACAGAAATCTAGTTTGTAAAAATTACTTATTTTTTAAAAAAGGAAAAGGAAGATCTGTCTTTTTATCCCCTTAGGCAGAACTGGAACCCCAGAAGCATACTTATCTCTCTGGCTTTTCCTAGGAAGATAGTTATAAAACCAGTTATGTACACTAAAATATCACTTGATCATGTCTCTCCAGAAGCTTTTAGTGGTTTCTTCAAGAGCCTAAGATAAAGGTCCCTAAGTGTTTGGCTTTCAAGTCTTTGCTTTCACTTTAATAAAAACTTACACTGATTACAACCAATAACACTCTATTGTAAGATGTTCTAGTTATCTCATTAAAGATGTGACTGCTAAATCAGCATTTCCAAGAGAGTATTCCATGACCAAATAAATCCTGGAAACACAAGGAACAAAACTGAATGAGAGATCTTAGAGGCCTTACTAGGTCAATAGGCACTGAGAATTTCCAACTGAAATATGTGGGTTGTAGAACTTCCCATACTTTCTTGACTACTGAACATCTAATTAGCTATTAACTTAAATATTTGGAATCTTGCAAGCTATAAATTAATAAATACTGCTCTAAATTCAGGCTTTGAACAATGGAGAAATTAAAAAGTTGAAAACAATTGGTTATCACATTTCCCAGGTTGCATAAATAATTTTCCTCTCTGTTCACCCATAGTGTTGTCATAGCTCAAATGTTGTATTTATGACTTTGTAAGAAAGATACAGTGTAAAGTGTATATAAGCTTTGTCATCAAGTAAGTATGGGTTTAATGCTTATTTAATAGTGTGTGTGTGTTTAAAGACAAACCCAAGTAAATAAGTGTTTTTTAGTTTCTTTGGTTTTGTTTTGCCTATTTTCTGTGTGCCTATTTTCCTTAGTAAATTTAAAATCTTCCAGAAAGAGTGGACCATGGCATGGTGCAAGTCCATATTCTGACTATAACAATGAGAAAATGAAACAGATTGTACTAGTATTCTCCCTATGATAACCAGCTGTTTTGGCATGCAGTCAATGTAAACAAATGCCTAAAAGACAGGGATGTAGAGTAAGAAGACCTGAATTCTATTCTCTAGAAACTCTCTTTTCTTCTCCTTTTTTCTTTCCTTTTTATCAGAAGAGTAGCTTCCATAGACCACTCCCCCCATAAAAAAAAAAAAGAGGACAGACCCAAATAATTCTAACAGGAGCTGTCATTTCCCAGGTCACTTGTCCTATAGTCATGGCTTTAAATAATTAGGAACTCAATGGGAAATTCATTAGCTTTGGCTCCTAACTCAATTCCCAGGAATATTTTATTTTCACTTTCACACCTTTGAGAAAATTCTTCTTTTAGGTGTCTGGGTTTTGGATCTGAGTGAAACTGTCATATCTTAATTATATTCAAAGCTACCCCCTTGACTTCTATTTCAGCTGTGACATTAGCCTTCCCACTTGAATTGGCTTGAATTCTCTCTGGCTCGAGAGTGAGAATTTCATATGTTTTCTTTTCATCTGCAGACATCTGTATTCTGTTTAACTCAGGATTGTAAAACTCATGGAGCAGGAAGGGCTCGAGCACATTGTGATCACTGTGGGACGTATTCCTTTCAGGCCAAAAGCTACAAAAATGCTTTTACCAATGCTGTAAAAAAATATTTTCACCATAAAGACAAAGGATAGAGAACATCCAATTATTATAATTATGACTTTTAAAACTTATTTTCTTTAACTGTAGTTCATCTTTCATTCCTCATTTTGTACATACCAATTGTCTAAACAGAATTATTTAGAGGAAAATGTAGGTATAATTTACAGTAATGTCTAGCCTCCTTGGTGCTGAGGAGACACAAATATATGACTTATTTGCAGATCAGATGTGTTTACTGAATATCTCTTCTGTGAATGAGGAAGAGTCATAGTCTCATAACCTATATAGAGTTTTATAATCCTTAAAGTACATTTGTATATCATATGTTGCTCTTTGCAATTCTATAAAGGATGGAACGAGTATTCTAAATGAAATATATGGGATTCATAAGTTAAGTGATTGGCTAAGGTTACATTTAAGAGTTAAGGCTGTCGTACAGGTTATTTGCCATCTCTTATTTGTATATCTACTTCATACTGCCACCTAATCAGGTCACTAACATTGAGGAAATAAAAAATTAACTAAAGAGAAATGACACATAAAGTAATACAAAATAAAAATTGAGAAGATATCATGAAAGTCCATTTTAGCTAAACTAGTGGGTTATTTTCAGTTTGCTATACTGGACTTGTGTTTCTAATTTCTGCCCAAGAATTTTGTAATGAGTTTGGACATTTGACCATTTTCTAATTCATGCCCTATGGAAAAGCTAGAAAAGCTATCACATCATAGACTGCACTAATAATAGCAGTGCATGCTAACATAAGGAAGTACTGCTATCTCCAGGCTGACCACATTCCTACTGAAACTGTCTGAATTCAGTTGATAAACTCACAAGTGACCAAAATATGACCATACTGAAATACCATTGCTTTTTCAGGGAACAACTGAAAAACGTGAGGACACAACAGCTGTTTGTGTCTACTTTGGAGAACGAAGACTCTAAAAAGCATAAACAATTATCTTAAGTGTTAGAAAGAGGATCCCAGTCAAGAAACATAAATTTAGTCACATATTCACCATTTTCATGACAGTGATATACAAGGTTTTGAGTATTGTCAAAAAATATAGAGAATACAGAGTATTATCAGAAAGAGAGAGAGTACAAGATTTATAGATATTAATAACTTTATCATTTTCAAAATCATTCCCTACAATAATACATCCAATTGTGCTTTTGAATTGCTCCACATTCATTAAAACTTTAACTATTCAAAATTTTACTTTAGTTTCCCATCATTAAGTTTCATTTTTCACAGACATCTGATGCTGGAAATGCAAAATACATCTTTAAATTAATAACATGTAGTCCAAAAGAAAGTGTTCATAACCTCAGTCTGGAGTGAGCAGAGAATTGGAACTTCTTAGAAAGTGGGTTGTGCACAGTGAAATATTAAGTAACAAGAGGATCTCAAGAAGTCCATGGGAAAATGGTTAAAGTACAAATTTATATTGTAAAAATAAAAATATTTAAAATTCTGGCAGGTAAATCCTGGGATTGAAAGCCCAAGGATTTGCGGATGTCCAGTGGAGACAAACAACTAAGGAGACAATATGCATGAGTGAGTTTGTGCTTGCATCTAAGAAACACAAACTTCATTGGGTGAAAATTTGCAGGGAAAGAATAAGGCAAATATAAAGGACATGATGGATATGTGATGACACTCAGGGATTATTATAGTATCTGATCCTTAACAGGCATTTATAAATATTTATTGAATGAATACATGCAAAAATGAGTGAGTGAATGAGGTCATGCTTTTCTCAAGCATTGGTTTGGAGGAAACTTTAAAGAGAAAGACTGAGGCAGAGAGATTTTGTGATCGGGTAACTACAACATTATTTGACCACTTCAAGGGTTTGTAGTTTTCGGGAGTATATAAAGACCTCTCACCCCTATGCTTCCTCTAGTCACTTATTTATTCATTCATTCAATCATGCATGCATTTAGTTTGCCAAAAATATGTATGGAACACCTCCTAGTTATTGTCTAGAAATCTAATGTTTATCATTAGACAGAGAGGATTGACCTTTGTGTTCATTCAATACCCACTATCATCCTCTAGACCAGTTGGACACCGTGAGCCTCTGTCTCCCAGTCCACAGTGACTCATGACAGCCTCTGTGCTCCTTCTACCCTGGTGACCATTTCTACTGCATAGCTGGTCACTGGGTTCTCCAGGGAATCTGTTTCTGGATTTGATTTGTGCCTGAATGAAACCCCTGTAGCCATTTGGAGGTAAGGTCGAGAGTTTCTGCTCTTTGATGCTGTTAAGGGCCAGCTCGTGAGCAATGTGGCAAATGGGGTCTAATAGCAGCTAATGAGTCAGCACACATTTCCTTGGCAGACACCTTAGTCCCTGTTCTCCATCTATTTAAATTCAGACGCCTCCTACTAGCTTCATGTGGTTCAAAGAAGGGACACACTGCCTGATTGATAGGAATGGGGGGGTGCAGAGTGGATAGGTACATCCATAAAATGGGGATGGTGGCAGCTCTCTCACTCCAAATATTGGGTTGTCAGAAAAGTCATGATGCATTTTTGCATAGAAAAACATAGGGAAATGTGTCAAGACATTTATGATGACCCAGTAGTTGTGAGGATTAGACAATAATCCATGATAGGGAACAGCAGATAGCATAATGGTTATATTGCTGGACTCTGGACTCCCAAGTAGTCAACCACAGTTCAAGTCCCAGACTTAGCAGCTTAAAACTCATACTGGGCACATGTGCATGCATGCCCAAGATCCTCAGAGGAGGATGGAGGAGAAGGGATTGTGGTGTGGCCATCTCCCCTGGGGGTTGATTTCTCGCTTTCTCGCTTTCTGTCTCTCTGTCTCTCTCTCTCTTTCTCTAGTGAGCACATGCACCCAATAGCAAATACCTCTCTTTTAAAAAATCCATGATAGATGCTAACCTATAATTTGCATTCCCATGTTAGTCATTAACTGTACGTAAAGTGACAAAAATTATCAAGCAAGTATTAGGATACACTAACTGGCAATTTTTATGAGAATGTATGGTAACAAAATAATTTAACAATCAAAATAAACGTGAAAATTCTGAGACTTAGAATCACAAGCACACACCCATACAGATAATGCAGCCCACAAGAAATTTATCATTTTTATGGAACTATTTGCATGTAAGTAACAACTAAGACTAATAAACATGTGAAAAATTATATATTTCCATGTGTGAAATCACAACTGAGAAAAAGATCAGTATAAAAAATGGTAAGTGCAATGAATGCACCCCACCTGACCAGTAAGCTCTGGAACACCAAGAACACACCTCATATTCTTCATTTTAATGCAGCACTCACACCTTCCACGAAGTCCTTCAGTCCTTACTGGATACATTTTAAGAATATGAAAATAATGGTTCTGAAGTTGGTTGTAGCTCCATGAGAGAAGCACAATACAGCACATTTTGTTTGACCCACAGCATTTGAAGACATCTTAAAGAAACGCTGGTTCAATCTGCTCATATTGCAGACAAGGGAACAGGTATAGAAAGGAAGTGATTTACCCAAGTTTATTCAGGATCAAATATCAAATGACAGATTTTTTTTATTTCTCAATTTCCTGGTTTTTCTACTGGAGCATACTACCTCATTTTCACCCCACCAACAGATTGACATATATACATAAAGTTAAGTAGTTAGGAGCCAGCTGGTGACATGCTGGTTAAGGCAGTTGACTCCACATGGCTGACTGTGCAGTTTCAGTCCCAGACCTGACAGCTCAAAGTACACTCTGGACATGTTTGTGCGTTGTCCGAAATCCCCAAAGAAGGGAAAAATGGAAGAGAAGGGGCTGCAGCAGGACCACTCCCATGGGTGTGGATAGTTTCTCACTTTCCCTCTTTCTTTCTCTCTCTCCCCAATCCCAGCAAGCATATGTGCTCTCTGGTAAAGGAAGGAAAAAAAAGTAGTCACTTTAAGTGAATTTTAATTTTGCCTCTTTACCCAGTATGAGAAAAGGAAAATAAAGCCAGGAAAACTATTATCCATTATATCACAGAGCACACAGACTGTATTCAATAGATGTTTATATGAAAATAGATTACTTCAGGTGGAATTAATATAGGGCTTCCAAAGATCAGCATGGTCAGATCTGAGAGGAAAGGGTAGAGCCCATTTCCGTAGATAAGAATTGAACAACACTCTCTCAAAATATGTCCATACCACAGTTACACAGTAGGCAGCAGGAACAGAGAGGCAAATGAAAGCACACTCTATTCCTATTATCACAGATAGCCTTCTACTGAGGAGGCAATGTTAATGAATTAAATAATTGTGCTAGCACTATCTAACCACAAACAGAAAAGTCTTCTTCAGTAAATGAACATGGTTTTTGAAAAGCATAGAATAAAGGCATCTTCCACTAAGAAACTGTACTTGAGTTTGGGATCTGCATGATCAACAGGACTCTGGGAATGACGGGAATGCGGATCATGTCATGAGCCTGAAGCTCAGTGATCTGTGACGATCTGATCAGACAGGTACATGAAGAACGGGGGAGAATATTGGAAATAGGAAGAATAGGTGCACAGAATGAAGACCGGATCATGAAGGACACTGACAAAACAATGGAAAGGTTCGCTCAAAACAGGAGCCATTAAATAATAGCAATGGCAATAACTATTTTAGACTGTATCTATGGGCGCTTCAAAAAAATTCATGGAAAATGCATAATATTAAAAAAAACTATACATTAATTTCAATTGTTTTTGCACTAAAATATATTTGTGCTTTAATTCCATTTTTTTACGAACTGTTTGAAGTCCTACACTCACCCATGCACATCATATGAGCCACCCTAAGTACGTTACAGACATTCTGTCGTTTAACCTATTTACTTCCATGTTTTTGAGTGCCAGGACAGAGACTCAGAGATCCCGCACAACTTACTGGAATGTGCCCATTGGTAAGTGCTCCCTTCAACTCAAGTCTGCCTGTGTTGGAGTAAAAGTTTTCAAGAAGACGGCTGAAGTGATGACAGCTGATGATGGTTTATGGAATGAACTGGAGAAAGCAGAAGCAAGAGGCTGCTCAAAATCCAAGTGTGAAGAATCTCGGCCTTCGACCAGAGTATTGGTCATGGGAATGAAGAAATAGGAGTCAAAACGATATGAGGAGGGGGTAGGGACCAAAATTGAAAGCAGATGCCCGAGTAGATTTTGGAATGAAGGCAGAAAGTTCGTGTGTTATGACTCGAATACATTGAATTTGGATGATTTGGAACAGAAGTTGCCATTATCTTTAAACGGAAATGTTTATAAGAAGGTAGTTTTCAAGGAGGCAGATGTTAAATTAGAGAAGGAAAAGTCTATTAAACATATATACATAGATCAGGTTAGTAAGAATATAAATCTGATTTTTTTTAAAGGATAAGTTACTAATTCAAGGTTCAACCCTGCCTGAAATGGACTTTCAAATATTCATCAGAAATGATGACTCTTTGCCAAACGTGCTCAACTAATGCATATGTTAAAATGAACACTACAAGTCTTACGTTTGACTAATGAGATTTCAAATCCTCCCTGATTCACTCCCGTTTACAGAAGGAAATTAAAAAATTGATTGGTTACTTCCTTTGCTGGATATGGACACCTTGATTGGACAGCTGCTGTTGGCTAGGCAACCAGGCAGAGAATCATTGGAAGGAAAAGCAGACTTCATCACAGCAGGAGCCGTGAGGCAAGAAGCTCTGGGATCAATTAAAATGCCAGGCTTTTCCAGGCTGGTTTCCAACGCATCTGTGCATGATTCCACATAAATTTAGGGAATTAGAGATCAGACAAAGGTAAACATTTCTGTGCTTTGCTTAGCATTGATTTAGAATGAGAGGGTGAAATATGTCACAGTCTTCTAGCCTAGGGGGGAGGGGAGGGGCTTACACCTTTAGCTGGTCTTTCCTCTCAATTGCTTTATTATTTTAGGTATGTTGTAATCGAAGGCTGCTTAAATCATCTTTGTATTCCTTTGGGGAGGGGAAGAGAAAAAGAAAGGAAAATCCAGTTCCTATTTTCATAGACTAAACAGTAGAATGTGATTCATTTCTTAATTTTACTGTCACACCTCCAAAAGAAGAAATGATTAATGCTCTTCATTTCCCAACAATTTGGCCTCTTGAGCTTCTTTTAGATAAAACATTCACTCATATCCCCACAGAGAAGAAAAAACATTTTCTCCCTTGTAGTCTGTAGAAGCCTGACCTTTCGTGGAAACTTCTACCACTTTGGATTTTGTTTTCTCTTTTTATCCATGTCTTGGGGTCTCTAGTTCTCCAGTTTCCTTTGTGTAGAAGGTCTTGTACTATCCATGTGCTGGGGGGATTGAGCTTCCATAGAATCCTTTGTATCTGGGCTAAGGTAGAGGGTTGGGGTGAATCCCTGAAATAATGGGTGGCATGGCAAAGACAGTTTACAGAGATGGGGTAGTTACTATGGAATGGCTGGAGGGCAAAGACAAGGCCAACGTCAATAAAGGGTAAGTGATATCTTTTTAAAACCCGGCAGAGGGGCATGGTGGCACCTCCACCTCCCAGTAAAAACTACTGGAGGTTAGAAGCTTGGCATCCAGTCCAGTTCTCTCTGTGTCTCTCCCAGTGCACATGATTTGGGACCAGCAGATGGCATGGTCATGTCGCTGGACTCCCATGTGTAGTCGACTGCAGTTCAAGTACCAGACCAGGGAATTTAAAACTCAAGCCTGGCACGTGTGTGTGTGCATGCCCAAAATCCTGAGAGGAGAATGGAGAAGGGACTACAGCATGGCCATTTCCCTGGGGGCTGATTTCTCTCTTTCTGTCTCTCTATCTCTCTGGTGAGCACATAACACCTTATAGCAAAAATCTCTTCCCATCCGCCCCCCCCAAAAAAAATGACAGAAAAAGACAATCCTCTGATATCACAGAGGTAACACAATTACCATCTTATTAAACAGCAACAGGAAAAAGCCAAAAGCTATTAACTTTGGCCAGATATTTGATAAGGAATCAGAAATGGGTCAAAGCCCATTTTGGATTTGACCAACCTAGTGTTTCTACACCAGCAATAAATGTCACAAAGAAGACCTCCAAAGTTCTTTTCAGTTGTATAGTTGTAAAATTCTGGTAGTTACTTCAAAATTTTAAAAAGGCGAGGAAGGAAATTGACACTTACTGAGCTTCTGGGCTGGACTCAATTGTGTACAATTATTCCTTTTCTTTCTTTGCAATTTTCATGACAACCCTCTGAGAGAGATATTATTTCTATCCTACAGGTGAAGAACTCAGTGGGATGTCACATGCCAAAGGTTATAGAGTGATGAATGACACAGTGCTTGTCTCTCTACCAAGCCCATATTACTTCTGCTCTACCATGCAGAATTCTCTCACTCTCAAGAAATCTTTTCCACCTGATTATTCAGGATAGACTCTGTGCATGTGGCTGTGAGAGTGAGAGAAGGAACTAAACGAGCACCCTCCACGCAGCTTGGTCATGCTGTGATTCCCTTCTTCTAGTCCTCTACCACGCCTGATACTGGGCACTGCACATGCACCTGCCATGCTTCAGACTGACTAGGCTGGGAATTCAAACCACAGTTGCCCTGTGGGATTCAGCTTCTCTTGAGCTGCCATTACTGCTATGCCACAGAATGGGGCTACAAAATCTAATGCAACAAGTGGTAATTTGACATAGGTTAAAAAAAAATGATGATTCATTCTTGAGTATGGTAGGCATAAATGCAGATAATATAAATCTATAATGGCCATCTCAAGGTGAACATAAAAACTTAAGAACATTTCAGTTTTATCCTCTCTTGTCATTTGATAAGCAAAGAGCATAAGAGAAATGGCAATTTCCCAACAGAACATAATGTATAAGAAGGCTGAGTGCTGGACTCTGCAGTCTGGTGTCCCACCTCCAGCTGCCTTCAGAGTACTGTGGTACAGAGCTTGCCAAAGTACATAGTCAAATATTTTAGTGAGAGAGTGAGTGAAGGTTTTAAACTCATTCAACTTGTAGAGGGATATTTTACTTTTCTGTCATCATGAATGCCTCTAATTAATGCTGCTTAAATGCAGTTGGCACATTTTTGACTTGAGTTGCCTACTTATATCCATTCTTCAATTTTTTTCCTGCCTATGAGCAATGCTCACCTGGGAACAATTACCAACATTTAGTGGAAGCAGGAAAAAAATTATCTAAGAAGACAGAATCAATACAAGAAAGATTTCCAAAAAGGAGCAATTACTTCTGCTACATTCTTTTAGCCGATATAAATCTAATTTGGAAAATCTTCATTAGTTTAGAAAGATTCTTCTTTCCAGGAGGGGTTTTGTTTGGATTTAAAATTTTTACATATCACTTGCCTTTATTCTTTTTTAAGGGAGAGCCTCAATAATAAGACTCGACATGGTAAATTACTAAATCAGTTTAGCCTGCTATGACAGAAAATAAACCCCTCCCAGGCAGGGTTGTATCCTTTCAGTTCTGGGAAGCCTGCCTCTATGGAGGAATGCTGGGTGATCAGACCCAACATTGTGCTGGTTCTTCTTGTCCAACATCCATGAAGAATTAGAGACCTATACACAGAAAGGATAGTAAAGTGAAGTTTACTGAGGAAAGGAAGAACAGAGCTTCCAAGCCGGGAGAAGTCCTGAATGGCTTGCCTAAGAGGAGCTAGAGGTGAGGGGTTTTACCTAGCAGTCTGAGTAATGAGCTGGCTCTCTGACAAGGAAGTGGGTGCAATGGGCTGACTCTATGGTAAGTAAGTGGACTTTAGAAAACAGTTACATGGTAGTCAGCGTGATCTACTAGGCTGTTGGGAAAGGTATGACATGTTTTTCTATGCAAAAAACACGTCATGACTTTCCTGACAACCCAATATTACTCTATTCTTCATGGAGTCAGCAGACCATAGGGTTCTATACTTCTTGTTAGAATAGTTACTAAGTAGAAACTGTTGCCCTTAGTTACAGTTACTTTGAGTACGAGTGCAGTCAGTTTTCGTGTGTGAAAACTTAGCCACCTGTGACTCCATCTTCAATGCGCAATATCCCTGTCTCCTGTCTTATTAGCAAGAAGTCATGAATTCTTTAGAGACACATAAAAGGGGTGTATTTTACATTAATCAGACCATGTAAGAAAAACAGAGAGAGTTCATGAAAAAGAAAAACACAATGACTTCCTTTGGGGACTCTTACTTTATCTACCTGTTAAGGGGTCTAATTCCTACCCTACTATGGCTTTTATTGGAGTCCCTCAATCCAGTTGAAATCTACTGATCTTTGAATTACCTTTGGGAGCATTCTTCTCTTTTTCTAAAGAACAGTACAAGTTCCTCACCCAAATAGCTTTATTAATCTGTTCTACAGAATCAGAAGTTTGACAGCTGTCCTTCATTTTACCCCACTTTTTCTATCTCCTTTAATACCAATTGGCACTATCTTTGCTAATATAATCCTATCTTTGTTTCTGATCTCTGGTGAGATGGCTGATTAGATTCATGGTTCATGCCCATACTAATCTCCTTACCAAAAAAGTTGGACAGTCACCTCCCTGGTGTTCTCTTTGGAACACACTGGGTTATCAGAAAAGCCATGACATAGTTTTGATAGAAAAACACATTATTTTTTAATATGAATAGTCTGAAATATTTTCAAATATTGAGTTGTCAAAAAGTCACGACTTTTTCTGTTTTCCTATGCAAAAATGCATCATGACTTTTCTGACAACCTATTTTCTATGTTCAGGTTCCTGTCTGCTTAGTTATTTTATCTTCAATTTGTTGCTCTTCCCTCTCATCTTACTGTAACTACTCAGGAATCACCAAACTGCTCCTCCAACACTTTGCTTAGAAATCACTCAAGCTAAATACACAATTTCATCACTTACAAGTTATAACCCCCCACAAAACACTAGAACATAGTCACAATTCAGTCACATTTGTTACCAACTTATAACAAGGGTAACATTTTGACCATTGTTCAATAAGGTGGTTCTCATTAAAGGTCTCATTAGAATGGTCTTTAATGTCCACATTCCTGCCAAAATCTGTAAATGATTATTTATGTCCTCTTCAAGAAGGTGGATGCTTTCTCTACAGTGCTTCTCCTCTTTCTGAGCCCTCAACAGAGTCATCCTTAAAAAACACCTTTGTGGAAACACTGACTTTCTAGCAAGCACCTCAAAACTCTCCTAACCTCCACCATTACCTTGTTCCAAAGCTACATCTACATTTTACTGTATTTGTGGCAGCAGTACCTCACTTTATGGTACCAACTTTTGTATTAGTTTAGGAGGCCATAAGAGAATATCGTAGACTGAGTGGCCTAAACAATTTATTTCTACAGTTCAGGAGGCTGAGAATTCTGATATCGGGCTGCAAGGATGGTTGGGTTCTGGTGAAGAGCCCCTCCCTGGTTTGTGGATGACTTTCTTGCTGAGTCTTAATGTCTTTATGTGGCAAGGAGAGAAGTGATGGTGAGGAAGGAGGAAAGCTTTCTCATGTCTATTCTTTTCACTTTTCAAGTTGCCAAAGGGCATGTGCATTTGCCAGAGACAGAGAAAGAGAGAGAGAGACATAGAGCACATACACAAACACACACCCCCATGGGGCATGGTCATGCCACAATCCATTTTCCTGTTCTCCATCTTATCATAATTTTGGGCATTGACACACATGTCACCTGGCATGTTTTTCAAGCTGCTGGGGCTGGGACTCAAACCTTGGTCAACATGCAGGTGTCTGGCTCACTTAACCACTAGGCTATAGAGGAACTGGCCTCATGCCTGTTTTTATAAGGGCACTAATACAATCATGAGAGCTCTACTCTACCCAATTACTTCACAGAGACTTCCATCTCACTGGGGATTAGACCTTTGGGGGAAATAGAAACATTCAGAACATAGCAAATTTTTGACAATGAAATATTAGATAGTGTTTTTTTAATTGACACATAATATTTACACATTTAATGGGTATAGTGTGTTTTATAGTGATTTATAGTGATTGAAATCAAATTAGTTAAAATATCCATCATTGTAGCTTGTGAATTTAGTGTGAAATAAATGACCTTACTGCAATAGCATTAGCCATTAACTTTTAAAAAATTAGCCAAGGAAAGCTCATTGCAGTTATTGCTAGATTTGCACAAATTAATATATACAAATATGTGAAAACAGACTTCTGGGCCAGCAGATGGCATAGAGATTGAGGAAGCTAGATCCCACATAGCCCACTACACAGTTTGAGTCCCAGACCCAGCCATTTGAGAAACACGCCAGGCATGTGTGCATGAGTACCTAAAATCCCGAGAACAGAGGAGAGGGAATTGCAGTGTGGCCATCCCTCCTTAGGGGTGATTCTTCACCCACTCCCCTTTCTCTCACTCATTGTCTCTCTGGTGAGCACACATGTCCTATAGCAAACTAGGAAAAAATGAGAGAGAGAGAGATTTCTGATTGTGTCAACATGAATAATGTACCTAAAACAGACTTTTCTCCACCTCACACACACATAATAATGCTGGATAAAAGTTAAACAACAACAACAAATCTTTCACACAAATAAGTAACTGAATTTAGAATAGTGGAAATCCTAGGTTCCTGGAAAAAATAACGTTCATAGTGAAAAAGATAAGCAATTTCATTAAGCCTATAACATCACGGAGAAGAAAAAATCCTCATACACATCCTTTAATCTAGTGACTAGGTTTTATTCTTTACCTGGGATTAGAAAAACAGTGGCTTAAAGCTAGGGGCCCTGCATAAAGCTAGGACACTATTAAATTAGCCTTCTTTATATAACAGAGACTAAAAACAACCTAATCCAGGGAAAAAATTCAAGTGAGTTTGACTTTGGGTCTTAAAGTGCACTAACAACCCAAACTGGAGCCCAAACCACAGGCAGGTATGGAATCAAATTTAGCTGTCATATCTTAAATAATATAGTCTGCAGCTCCGGCTGCCATAGCAAAATAACTTAGACTAAGTGATTTAAACAACGGAATGTATTTTTTCACCGTTCTGAAGGCTAGCAGTCCAAGATCAAGATTCTGACCAGTTCAGTATCTGATGAGTGCTTTGTTCCTGACAGCTGGTTGCCTCTTCTGTCTTCACCTGGCTTTTCTTTGGTGCGTGCATGCAGGAAGGGGGAGGGTCAGGCTTTGTTATCTCTTCTGGAGAGATACTAATCCTATCAGATCAGAGCCATATCACTATGAGCTCACTTACCTGAATTAGTTCCTCAGAGGCAATGTTTTAGTTCATGTGGGTTGCTTTAAAAAAATACCTTATACTGGGAAATTTACAAACAACACAAATTTATGTCTCACAAGTTCGGAAGTCCAAGATCAAAGTTAGGTGTGCATACCAAAAGTTTGCAAGGAATCCTAAAAGAGATTTGGAAGGAGCAACCTATGTAAGATGGCAGAATGGGAGGTCTTCAGTCTTCATTCCCATCCTCCTAGGAGTGTCAGTTTTGGCAACCATCCATGGATGAAAATATCTCTGTGGGAGCCCTGAATTATTCCAATTAATAGGTTCCAGTACTCAGGGGAGAAAATAATCTAAAAGTGAGCGTATTGATGAGGGGGAAATGCAATTCATAGCTTTAAAACAATAAAAGAGGCAAAAAGGCAACATAGAAAACGTGATCAATCCACAGAAAAGCAATAAAAGAGAAAAACAAAGAAAAATGAGTGTGGACTGGTTTTACTTGTTATCCCAGGTCTATGATTATCCTTCTGTCCTCTCTTTTATGGAGTTGAGAACTGCAAACCACATTTTCCAAACTACTATGGCAGATAGCCGTTGACAAGATAGTAGTAGTAGAAGGAAAATATCAGGAAGAAGAATAGGAGGAAAAAGCACATAGAAACTTACTACAAACTAAATTAGATATTGATAAAAATAAAACTTAAATAAACAAATCTTAAAATTTAAGATAAGTTTTTTTCTTTAAAAAGCTCATAATCTGGGACCAGCAGTTGGCGTAATGACTATGTTGC
Source organism: Tupaia belangeri chinensis (assembly GCF_000334495.1). Lineage (NCBI taxonomy): Eukaryota > Metazoa > Chordata > Mammalia > Scandentia > Tupaiidae > Tupaia > Tupaia belangeri. Next base: position 2,635,188 of record NW_006159671.1, on the reverse strand, counting down.
TGGACTCCCATGTAGTCGACCTTGGTTCGAATCCTGGACCTAGTGGCTTAAACTCACACCAGGCACATGTGCGTGCATGCCCAAGATCCTGAAAAGAGAATGGAGGAGAAGGAATTGTGGTGTGGCCATGCCCCCTGGGAAGTGACTTCTCACTTTATGTCTCTGTCTCTGTCTTTCTGGTGAGTGCACGCGCCCTATAGCAAAAACCTCAAAAAAAAAAAATAAAAGCTCATAATCAAAATCAACTTCATACAGAAATGGAAAATTTTAATGGACCTTTACATTATTAAAGAAACTAATTTTGTTACAAAAAGCCTACTCACAAAAAATTACAAGGCCAAAGATGATTACATAGGTGAGTTTTAGCAAGTTTTCAAATAACTCATAGTCACTGCTTCATACAAAAATAGAAAAGAAACGTATAAACAGAACACTTTCACAAACTTGATAATAAATCCAGTTTCACTCCTAAGATCATATCAAATTTCTAATTAAACAGTAAAGAAATAGCTACATTTTTAATCATGAAACTTCTAGTGTCCTTTTACAGTTAGAAACCAAATTGATGTCTAGTTTGCTATTTTGCTGTTTCTTCCACAGCTGTATTGGTGGCTCTATCTAGTGCAAAAATAAATAAATAAATAAAAAATCAGAAAGGGAAAAATAAAACAAATATTCACACACAAAATGACTTACATAAAAATAAATGAAGGGAAAATTAGAATCCTCCTTTAAGTGATTGTCAAGCCACAGACCAATACTTTAAAAGAAATCACTCAAAAGCTTTCCTATAAATCTATGATCAATAAGATAGAATATGATAGATGTAGACAGATAGATAGATGATTACAGATCAATAGATATTCCTTTACAGTAGCTTCAAAACCATCAGTGACCTTGAAATCACTTATCAATATAATCTAAGACTTTTAACAGAGGTAACTAGGATATTTTATAGAAAAACATAAGATCAACATAAGTGTACAGACATTCTATGCTCATGAATAAAATTATGCTTTAGTTGAAGAAATTAAATTTTTTTCTAAATTAATTTAATAAAATTTTTGAAAAGCTGGTTACATGGAAAAATATGCAAGAAACTTGAAAAATCTATGTCTAATTTGAGGGAGAAATATGGTGGGAAGAGGTCTATCAGAAAATTAGTATCAAGGTGACATGTAAAATTAAATTAAATCTTTACAACTGTGTGTTACTGGCACAGAGATAGATAAAAGCATGGATGGAATATAATTAAGAATGCAGAAAAAGGATAGACACACACATTTAGATTAATACTCTCTTCCTAAAGTTAGCTTGAGAGCAAGATAATCTGCTCTTACCAACTGTATTCAGCATTGTACTGGCCTCTCGGTTAGTGCAATAATTAAAGAAAAAAGGAGCTGAAGGGAAGATGAAAGGAAGGGTGGGAGGGGAAAAGGAAGAAAAAAGAAATTAAAGGCGTTTTATTGTAAAAGAAGTATAAATGTCTTTAACGCAGATTGCAATATTCTAATATAGCAAATATTATTCTTTAAAAAAACTACAAGAATTTGTGCATGAATTCAGCAAGGTAGCAAGAAACAAGATTAATATACAGATACTCATCATATTTCCATATACAAGTTTAACATTCTTAACTCTAGAATCTAAAATTCAAAATACTCCCAGATCCAAAACTTTTTGAGCACCACAGATGACCTCTTTATTGCAGAATAAAACACTGTAATATACACATATTATATAAAATTCCCTTCAGGCCAAGTATATGAGAGGGTCTTCAAAGAGGTCATGAAAAATCGCATATTATGAGAAAAATATGGATTTCAAAAATTTTTACACCAAAATAAACTCATATTTTAATTTCATTTTCTACTTTTTTTGTAGTCCTCTCATATAAACTACACATGAAACATAATCAAATTTCATGTTTAGACTTGGATCCCATCCTCCCCAAATACACACACACATACAATAATTTTTTAAAAAAATTTCAACTTTCAAAGCACTTCTGGTCCCAAGCATTTCAGATTTTAAAAAAAAGTACTTCACCTGTACCACTAAAAACAATTTTAAAATGAAGTTAGAGGAAGTAGAACATGGCGTTGAAGTTATGTTGTAGGATTATCACATTGGACCACAGTTAGAGTTCCAAACCTGGTAGCTTGAAAATCAGGCTGGGTGTAAGTGGGAGCGTGCCCAAGACTCTAGGAGGAGAAGGGATTGCTGCATGGCCATCTCCCCTGGGGCGATTTCTCACTTTCCCTCTCACTGTGTTTGTCTCTCTCTCCAGCAAGCACAAGCACCCTAAAGCAAAAACCTCTGAAAAAAAATTTTAAATGAAGTTAGAAAAGCAATTTTATTCACAGTAACACCAAAAAAGAACAAAATACTTAAAAATAAATTGCACGGAACTACTAATCTTATACATTGTAAATTTCAAAACATCATTTAAAAGAAATTAACGAAGATCTAAATTTTAAAAAATTCCCTGTTTATGGATTGCAAGACTCAATACTGCTAAAAAATAAACTCTCAAAATTGATTTGTACATTTGATATAACCCCAATTGACATCCCATCAGGATTTCTGTAGAAATTGTCAAAATGATCCTAAAACTTATGAAAGAAAACAAGTGGTCATTAAGAGCTATCACAGTTTTTAAAAGGATAACAAAAATGGAAGATTCGACCACCCGTTTTCAAATTTCTGATACAGTTCTAGGCATTATATTATAATATGTATGATGTTCGTATAAGGACAGACATTGAGATCTATGGAACAGAGTTGACAGTACAAAATTAATCCCTACATATATAATCAGTTAATACTCAACAAAAAGCACCCAGGCAATTTGAGGGGGAAATCATGTTGAAACATCTGGATATCTGAATGGAATAAGACAAATTTAGAACCTAAACTTAGAGCCTATGCAAAACTTAAATGGGCCAGAGAATTAAATGTAAGAGCTAAAATACACAACTTCTAGAAGAAAATACAGAAAAAAATTCCTCATGACGGTGCATTAGACAAAGCGTTCTTAGGCAGGAAAGCAAGAACAAAACTAATAAAAGAAAAATGTATATATTGAGCTTAATTAAAACAAACTTTTGTGCTTCAAAATGTATCATTAAAAAATAAAAAGCTTAACATGTGGAGAGTGGTATGCTCATAACAGCATTATCTGATATGTTCATAACACCATTGTTCACTATAACCAGAGGATGGAAGCCCATGCACATGTTCAGCTATGAATGAATGCACAAGCAAAATGTGGTATATACACACAATGAACATGATTCAGCTTTAAAAAGGAAGAAAGTTCTCACACATGACAGTGTGACCTTGAAGATATGCTAAAAGAGATATTGTCATAAGAAGACAAACACGACGTCACTCTAGTTGTATAAGGTACCTGAAGTAGTCAATCTCATTGAACGGGGATTGTCAGTGACAAGGGGCAGGGAGAATGAAGCTGTTTAATGGATATGGAGTTTCAGGTTCACAAGATGAAAGCTCTGGAGATTGGTTGCAAAACAGTGTGAATATATTTAATGTGTACATTTAAAGTATACTATTGTGTACACTTAAAAATGATTAAGATAAATTTTATGTGTGTTTCACCACAAACAAAAATTTTAAAAATATGGGGCCAACAGGTGGCACAGTGGTTAAGGTACTAGGCTCCCACATGGATAACCATGGTTCAAATCCCTGATCTGTGGCTTGAAACTCACAGTGGCCACAAGTGTGTGCGTGTGCCCAAAATCCCAGGAGAATGAAGGAGAAGGGATTGTGGCTTAGCCATCCCCCATGGAAGGTGATTTATCACTCTTCCTCTCACTTCTCTCTTGGGCGAACATACACACCCTATGGCAAAAACCTTAAAACAATTTCTTTTAAACATAAAGTAAAATGAGAAGAGAGGTATTTTGCAAACAGGTAACAAAAAACAAAAACAAGTCACCAATATACAAAATATGTATAAATCATATATTGATAAGGACTTTTGGCAAGACCATAAAAAGAATTCTTTTAACCCAATAATAAGAAAGCACTTAGCACAATTTAAAATGGTCAAAATAATGAGTAGACACTTTACTAAAGAAGATAGACAAAGGATAATATGTGCATGGATAGATGTTCAATATTAACTGCAATTAGGGAAATGTAAATTAAAACCACAATGCCATACCTCTCTGTACTTGTACTCTCTATGACTATCTCTGTCTCTGGCAAACACATGAGCCCTATGGGGGGAAAAAACTAAAAAACAGAAGCTTACACAAAGATTTGTACATGAAAATGTCACAGCAAAATTACTTATATGGCCATAAACTTGGAACGTTTTTAATGTCTGTGAACTCGTGAACGGTTAAACAAAATGTGGTGTCACAGCAAAATTACTTATATGGCCATAAACCTGGAACATTTTTAATGTCTGTGAACTCGTGAATGGTTAAACAAAATGTGGCCTATCTCTATCAGAATAAAACTCAGCAATAAAAAAGAATGAAGTACTAATCCATGCGAAGGCATAGATGAACCTCTGAAAGATTATGGCAAGTTAAAGCAGCCAGGCACAAAAAGACTACATGTTGTATGATTACATTTATATCAAATATCCAAAGAAGACAAACTTGTAGAGGTATCAAACCGATCAATATTTGTCTATTAAATTAGAAAGGTACACAGGGAACATTTGGAAGTGATAGAAATGTTCCAAAACTGGATTATTATGATAGTTGCTCGATTCTGTAAATACACTAAAAATCATTGAATGACATACTTAGAATGAGTAAATTTTATGTTATGTAAATTATACTTCAATAAAGGTCTGGAAGAAAAACACTTAAGGGAAGAAATAGTGTGGTTATTCATGATAGAATTGGATCACAATTCTCACACTTTCTCCTTTCCCCCTATGTCACATTCCTTTATGGAAATGACATGTTTATTTACCAGTGTTTTCTTGTTATTTAAAAACAATTTTAAATGAGCTATTTATCATGAAACCTTGCTTTTCTGAAAAACTTCAACACAGTTAGAGGTGGCCATTATGGAAGCATCAGCTGTGTGGAATATTTTTTCAGAACTGTTTGGTTTTGATTCAAGACCACTGAGCTAATTTCTTTCAAAACTTTAAATTAAACATTATTTCTTTTCAATGGCCATTAGAAATAAAAATATGCAGTTCTCATTTAAGGCCACACTAGATACCCTAGTATAGATAACATGTCATTTTTTTAACTGCACATTGCCAATTGCATTTATTTATGATTTTTTCTTCTAGACATTTTTCCTTATGGGAAAAACAAGAAACGATGGGTTGTTTTTTGTCCTTTGACATTCATATTTCAATTGGAAATTTTCAATGAACTGTGGCAAGATTAAGGCCACTATGACCCTTTCTCAAAGCCCGAAAGTCTTCACAATTCCTTGGACCTGGCTCCATTTCAAAAGCCAAAATCATTTTCATCTTTAGTCTAGGAGCATATTAGACTTTGAGATTTCTGTTGTGCCATTTAAATTTATACACAACTTGGATACATTTTTACACTTAAGGCAAATCGTGTTTGAGGCCAAACTGTGAACTGAATTAACTTACCACGAAGCCAGTCATCCCATGGCCATATCAAATCATAACACCAGTGCCCGTGTGTGAAATCAAAGTAAGCCATGCACTAAGAATGCCTTTTTGTGTCAGCTAATGAGACATTCTTTTCTAAAATCAAAACCTCCTACCAGAGAGGTGCATTTTTAATCATTTCATTTTTATATTCCAGGTTTCAAAGTTCAAATTATAATTGCCGTAGGACAACTGAAAGAATCTAATCTTTTTCTTTTTTAATTTCCCTGATTTGCAAGTTAAAAAAAAAATACCAAGTGATAGAGAAAGTTAAAGAAGGGGAAAAAAAAAATACCTTTAGATTTGAAGGATAAGCCCATGAAACTAGACCAAATTTGAACACAGGTTGATCTGGGTTTAATTTCAGTGTTGCTTCTTATAAACTATATGAACCTGGGCAAAGTATTTAAATCTTTACTCAGAGCTTCCTTATTGATAAAAAGGTGTGTACATCTCTACTTGTCATGATTATTATGAGGAATAGGTGAGATAAAGTAGGAAGTTCTTCAACTGAAATACTTGAATGGTCTTCAGAGTGACTGCGAAGTCTCTGAAAACTACAAGAAAACTTCCGTAGTTAGGGTGTTCACAGATTTCCCCAGTTCTCAAAAAATTTGCGTGCTCAAGAATCAATGAGATAGAACACATAGGGATTTGGGGATTATAAGCTTAACAACTTTTGAGGTTGTCTATGACATGATTAATCTATTTTGTTCTCCTTCCTGATCAAAGGATTAGATTAGAATTGCAAACAAAATAAGATTCTATACCAAGTTTTCTTTTCAAATTTTTATTTTTTATGTTTTATTTATTTATTTATTTATTTATTTATTTTTGCCAGAGGTTGTGGGTGCTGGCCAGAGAGACAGAGAGGTTGAGGGAGAAAACACTCTCCAATGGGACATGATCATGCCACAATCTTGTCTCCGTTTTTCCATCCTGTTAGGATTTGGGGAGTGCACACACATGTTCCTAGTGTGTTTTTCAAGCCGGCAGGGCCAGACTTTGAATTACTGTTGGCCATATGGGATCTGGCTCCTTAACTCCTTAGTTATGGGCTGGCCCATAAATCCTTTTCTTTACACATGTGCTATCCAGTACTTTCATTTGTTTTTCCTACTGCTATCCCCCCCTTTAATTTCCAACTATTGTGTTCTCTTTGTAGAGTTTCATTTTGGTCTGAAAGGCAATTTGATCTGCCCTCTAGGTACATTGTTTTTTTATGTTTTCTTATAGTTTTTGCAAATCATTCAGCAATATTCTTAAAACTTGTAACCATTAATTAGTAAAGAAAAATCTCAGAGAACTACACAGTGCTTTTAGTTTTAAGTACTGAATCAAGTCCAAAGTAGTAACATGTAGAATGTAAAAAATTATTTTCAATGAAATTAAGTAAATAAATACTGAGAAGTGCACACAATTTTACAGCAATTACTACTGGCTTATTAACTTTTATAGACTGAACCAAGATGTATGAAACTGCTAAGATGTGACTGTTTTGATGGCTTTAGAACTGATTTTTCAGGGACTTTTCTCTCACTAATGCTTTTGTATAAAATACTCTTTTTCAGATTCTTTTCATGACTAACTTTCTTATCTTTGAATTCTTAGCTCAATTTTTACTTCTTGAATGGGATCTTCTTTGACCATGCAATTGAAAAGCACCAAACCTTATTCCCAATGAATTTCATTTTGTTTTCTTCTTCATGCTTACCATTATTTGAATGACTAATTTGTTTGCCTATTAAAGGCCACCCTCTCTAAAATGAAAGCACTTAATATCTACTCTATAGTAGTTACAAAATAAACATTGAATAAATAAATTACCTAACAAGTTAATGCTTATGCTTTTGTTGCCAGAAAAGATCATATGAATATTGTATGGGATACTAAATTCTAAATATTGCATTCTCAAAAATAAGTTTTAACATGTTTTCTCTATGACTAGCCAGTGATGCAGTGGTTAAAGCAGCTAGATCACACATGGCCAACTATGCAATTAAAAGTCCTGGACCTGATGACTTGAGATATACACCAGGTACATGCGAATGCATGCCCAAAATCCTGAGTGAAGAATGGAGGAGAGGGCATTGTGGCATTGCATCTTCCCCTGTGGGGTGTTGTCTCATTTCCCCATACCCCATCTCTCTCTGGTGAGCATGCATGCCCTATAGCAAGTTAAAAGTAAAAATAAATGCTTTTCTTTGATGATAGGAGAAAGGAAAGAAGGTAGAAATCCTCTGGTCTCTATAATAAAGGGACGTTTAGGTGAAACAGTGGTCAGGAGAAGAACCGGAGGCATTAGAAGAGAACTACAAGATACATGCTTTGGGAAGATAATTCTCCATTGGCCAGTCTCATTTTTGTACTGTTTATAAAAACACTGACACTCGTATTTCCTATTATCTCTTCAGGCTGCTTGAATAGCAAATGGCCTTGGGAGACAGAGTCACCCACCAGGGCAAAGGGCAACTGTGATTACTGTCCATACTGAAGATAAGGTCGCGTTGTAGAGTAAAGGTCACAGAAAATCTGGGTGCAACATCTTGTTCTGCCACTGGAATTTTATCCATTTTGAGTTTCACATTTCTGGTTTTGTAAAACAGTTTTAACAAAATATACCTGAAGAAATGTTCAGAGGAACAAATAAGCTGGCATAATGACTTGTACAATGTGTCCATTTTCTGCTGCTATAATAGACTATCACAGACTGGGTAATTTATAATGGACAGAAATTTATTGGCTCACAGTTCTGGAGCCAATGCCACGGTGCTAACATTTGGCAAAGATCTCTTTGCTGTGTCATCCCATGACAGAAAAGTATAAGGTGAAGAGGGAGTCCACACCTAAAAGTCCTTTATTAAGGTATTAAAGACACTTATCAGGATGGAGTCCTCATAGCCTAAGGACCTTCATACTGCTACAGTGGCGATCAAATTTTTTAAGGTTGTTCATTTATTTCCTGCATGACAAAGAGAGAGAGAGTCAGAGATAGAGAGAGAGAAGGGCAATCCAACAGGGTCTTCAATGCAACGATCTGCCCCAACCTCAGCCAGCCAGGATTGTAGGTGTGCACCCCTGGCATGCACATGGAGACCTCACGGCACAAACCTATGACCTCCCCATGTGGCTGCAGCATTGTGGAGCATTGTGTTGCTGTTGCACACCATGGATGACCAAGGCAATTCGCTTTTAAAATTAGTTTTGGAGAGTACAAATGTTCAAATCATAGCATCATAATAGACACTTATGGTGCTAAAGTCTTGTCTTTGCTTTGCCTTTCTTCTTCTTTTTTTCTTTTTTTTGGGGGGGAGAGGTTTTTGCTATAGGGTGTGTGCGCTTGCCAGACAGACAGAGAGAGACAGAGAGACAGAAAGCGAGAAATCACCCCCCAGGGGGGATGGCCATGCTGCAATCCCTTCTCCTACATTCTTCTCTCGGGATCTTGGGCACGCATGCACACGCGCCCGGCGTGAGTTCAAGCCACCGGGTCCGGGATGCGAACTACGGTTGGCTACGTGGGAGTCCAGCAACATAGCCATTACGCTAACTGCTGGTCCCATCCTTTCTTCTTCTCTGCCTTCCATCCTGCACTTTTTTTAGAGAGAGAGAATTTTACTATAGGGTACATGTAGTACCCTATTCTTCTCTGCCTTCCATCCTGCACTTTTTTTTTAGAGAGAGAATTTTACTATAGGGTACATGTGCTCACCAGAGAGATAGAAGCAGAAAGGAAGAAATCACCCACCGGGGGGGTGGCCAAGCCGCAATCCCTTCTCCTCTTGGGATTCTGGTCATGCACACACATGTGCCCAGTGTGAGTTTTAAGTCATTGAGTCTGGGACTCAAACTGCAGTGGACTACATGGGAGTCCAGCAACATAAACATTATGCCATCTACTGGTCTCCCATCCTACATGTTTCAAGCTGTATTTAGAAAAGCAAAACTCTCCCATTTCTTTAGAAGATTTCAGCCCACCTTAAAATGACGAAAAAAGGAGAAAAACAAAAATTGATATTCGTGAAATCAGTTGAAATATAATAGGCCTAAAGATGTGTGGGCAAAATAAGCAAACATAAGCACAAAGCAGAAGTGTTAGGGTCTGATAATCACAGGCAACCTCTGCTATCACGAGGTCTGTTTTTACAGATATCCTTCCCTGCCTTCACGGCCATATATTAAGCACTCACTGGGTGTACTGACGGAAGAGGAAGTGTACCAGTATGAAATGTGTTTAGCAGCAAATAATAGAAACACCAACAAACAGTGTCTTGAAAAAGGAAAGGGTTTATCTGGTGCAGCTCAAGGCTAGCTGGTTCTTATGTGCTGATGGCATCTGAGACCTTTCTGATCTGCCACTAGTGACATTTAGTCTTTCGCTTCAAGCTTGCCTTGTCTTGGTAACTACAGATGAACTGTGTGATCTGCACCCATTTAAGTCTCCATCTTTGAAATTCTTTTAAGTTTCTCTGAAGCACTTACTCACAAGAGAGCTCATGGCCTGCTGGCATTTAGCCTCAGAGGAATTCTACCCAATGGACCTCCACTCCATTCCCTGCACACTGAAGGTTGCCACCAGCCTTCTGCAGCTTTTTCTCCAACAGAAGGGCCTGGGAATTTTCCACAAACCACTATGCGGCTATAAGGATCAGACAGCAAGCTCCTTCCAGTTCACTTGCCCTTGCCAGTAAATGCTCATTAGATTCTTTCACTACTGATACCTTCAGTAGTCATACTGAAAGTCAACAGACTTACAGTTTCTTACATCTCAGGTTACATCCCTTTTCTTTCCAAGAGAAACCCAAGAACAATTCAGCCTATTTGAGAATAGCAGTTGCAATGGAAGAATGGTATATGCCCCTCGTCCCTCTAGCACAGGCGCCACTATGGGGGAAATTCTGGCTTCTAAGGAATCTATGAGCCTCTAAGCCAAAGTCACCAGAATGATGGTAGGTAAGAAGAAAAGGCACAGTAAGAGTATTTTGCTCAATCTCAGAACTAAGGCACAGTAAGAGTATTTTGCTCAATCTCAGAACTAGGCAATTGTTACACATACAAAAACTACATTAACTTTTTTCCAAAAATAAGAATTGTGTGCCTAGTCAATGGTAGCTTCATCAGCTTCACAATGAATCAAAAATACAGATATTTCAATATTTCTTTGCCACCAACCATACCTCAGTTCTCTTGCCTCCTGGTCACAAAGTGGCTGCTCTCTTGGCCATGTCTTAGGAGACTTGGGAAAGAACTACTTTCCTAGAAATCTGGACCAAGTTTCAAGTATCTCTCTGACTAGAACAATGTCACGTAGCTACCTCCACTTATAAGGTAATCTGGAGAATAAGATATTTTTGTAGCAAAATTGGAGATTTAACCAGTAAAGAAGAAGGAGAGAATAGATGTTGAGTAGATAACTAGCCATACCTGCCTTGCTGGAAAAATAGACTCAGCTAGAGGTCGGTTTTTGCAGATATCCCAAATAAATAAACTGCATCTGCCTTCATTTATTAGCTATTTTTGCATTTTTGAATTATTTTCTATTAATCCACTGAAGAAATGTTTAGTCCCATTCACATTTGATGGTTGAGACCAAAGTCCCACATGTCTTCTGTTACACTCTAATCATCTTCCCCAAATCCTAGATTCCTCCTTTCCTCATCACTAGATCACATGCCATGATGTCCAAAGTCGTTAGTCACAGTCTTCAGAAATCTCTAGCTATCAAACAGTTAAAGCCAGACTTCCTAGAAAATTCACCTGCAGGTAATTAGCTAAAGAAATCTGAAAAAGTAAAATATTTCACTGCTTGCCACATAATGTGTCTCCAGCCCCTGTAAAAATAAAATATCTTTAATGGAAGCCAACTCACTACCCCATAAAATTACTACAACACATGTGCTTGAAAATGTAAGACAGACATTCCTAACTTGGCATTCCACCGTGAACCACAGAAATGTTCTCCAAGAAATGATTTCATTCTCTTGGTTTTATATTTAAAGACACATTTTTGGCAGGCAATTCCAAAGACAAAATTTTGAGAGTAAACTGGTCTACGGGATAGATCTCAGACTTTTGGTCGCCTGCCCGCATTCATCTGCAAAGCTTACCTATCCTTGTGTACCTAACACCACAGTCTGGGAGCCTGGCTCCAGGCTTCCTAGCCATCTGTCCTTCCATCCTCATACTTGGTATCGTTTATTACTTTAGCACACATATGTGAGGCTATAAAACAGTATAGATTGGAATTGCTACTCTGGTACTTAATAGTAGTGTAATTTTGGACAAATTACATAACCTCTCTTTGCCTCAGTTTACGTATCTGTCATTTAAGCATCACAGTGACATCTACCTCATACAGCTATGATGCCCATTGACTGAGTTACTATATTAATGTTCTTAGAATAGTGCCCAGCATGTAGTGTTATGTAAGTGGTAGCTATTATTATTATCATCTAGCTGGATAATAGGACATGACCTAAATTATCCAACAAAATGATTCTGCAAGATAAGCCTACCAAAACCAGAATTAAAGTATTTTGTACAAATGTGTGTGTGAGGGGACAGATAGTCCTTGATATTCTACCAATATAAGACAGAATTAAAGTATTTTGTACAAATGTGTGTATAAGGGGACAAAAAGTCCTTGATATTCTACCAATACAAGGACTCAAGAAGCTGTTGATTATAGAAATTTACCAGGGAGAAATTTACCACTATTTCCTCTCCCTTTGGGGGTGGCCAGTAGTTGGGATGGTGTTTAAGGCACTGGACTCCCACATGGGTGACCCTGATTCAAGTCCCGGACATGGCAGCTTGCTTTCTCAATTTTTCTCTCTCTCTTTCTCTCTCTTATGAACACACATGCCATATAGCAAATTTTAATAATAATAAGTAAAATTAAATAAATAATGACTAAACTTTTTTGGGGAGAGGTTTTTGCTATAGGGTGCGTGCTCTCGCCAGAAAGACAGAGACAGAGAGACAGAAAGCGAGAATCACCCCCCCCCCCGGGGGGAAGGCCACACCTTCTCCTCCATTCTTCTCTCGGGATCTTGGGCACGCATGCACACGCCTGGCGTGAGTTTAAGCCAACGGGTCCAGGACTCGAACAGTGGTCAAATACATGGGAGTCCAGCGACATAGCCATTATTATAACTACTGATCCAAATAATGACTAAACTTTTAAAAAAGAGTATTGGAGTTTATCTCATAAAGTTCTTTCATTTTATAAATAAAACCCAGATACGTGAATTAATATTATACAAGCTTATATAACTAATGAGTAGAGAACTGATCCTATAATTATGTTGATCCCTGACACAGTGAATTTTTGTTTCTACATCGAGACAAGATAATTTCTTCATTCTTTCCTATGTAAGGATGAGAAGAGGAAGAGAACAAGAATCTGAAATAGGTTTTGAAAACAGGAGATATCTGCTTGTATAGAGATCCATTCCAACTCAGTAATAGTTATTTAACTCAACATCTTGAAATTTTATGTCTTTGGACTTGAAGCTCTACAGCTGTTTATTAGCTGATTACCTCCATTTTTTATAGTAAAATGTGAAACTTGTTTTTCAGTAATGTATGTGCAGCTTGAAATCTTCAAGATTGGATAAAGACGTTAAGAGTTAGGTTTCCCTGTTTGGATGCTATACTGTCTTCTTTTTTTAAAAGGTTTATGTCATTGGGTGAGTGTGCTGGCCAGGAGAGACAGAGAGTGAGAGGGAAAGTGAGAAATCCCCCCCTCCAGGGGGGATGGCCATGCCATAATCCCTTCATCTCCATTCTCCTCCTGGAATTTTGGGCATGCATGCACACACACACACACACACACACACACACACACTTGGTGTGAGTTCAAGTCTGCAGATCCTGGACTCTAACCATTGTTGACCATGTGGAAGTTCAGTGTCTTAACCACTATGCAACCTGCTGACCTCTAGATGTCAAGCTTTCAATCTTAATTGTTTCTCTTTCCACCTTTGCTTCCACAGTGCAGTTGCTGATTTTAGTATAATGCCCAACACCATTATACACCCTTAGACAGTATTTTCATTTCCCCAGATGCTTTTTTTCATTTCACTTCACCCTTTCAGCAATCCTCCATCATCACTCTCATCATCCCCACTTGACCAATGAGGGAATCAAGACTTAGCAAAGACTTAGTGACTTTCTTCCAAGATCGCACGAGTGAAAGAAAAGTCTGATTTAAAACAAAGATACAGATTTTCTGGGTAGCTTTACTCAGGAAACAGGTGACCTGGGAAGATGATGCACTAATGTTCATAGACCACCTTCCAAGTTTCAGACAATGACAGGGGATTTTAAAGGGAAAGAAGATAAACGAGAAGTGGGGGCGCCATGTGCTCTTCTGCACAGGATATGGAGACTGGAGGGGACTAGAGTGACTGTGCACAGGGTCACCACAGCCTCAAGTGTGGTGTCTCTTTCCTCTTTGTTTTCTTAGACTCATCTGTTCTCTGATTATGGTTTCGAGCCCCAGCTCCCATGACAACTCAGCAAAGCTATAATTAGTTTTTTGTTTGTTTATTTGTTTGTTTTCCAACAGACTAAACACTAAAGCAAGGTAGTTAGCAAAGGAACAGAAGGTTAGTCTATCCCATCATGTTTAATACGAAGTTACTTTGGTTCCTTCTTGTAGCTTGGCTACCACTCTACACTGGCCCTAGTCATGCTAACCTGCATTTCTTAGCACAATCCATGCAACTTTCTCATATCTTTCTGTGGGCTCTGCTCCTACACATCTTCTTTAGGGCAGCTTTGGAAAAAATGAATTTATCACTTTATTCATCCTTCAAAGTCTAATTCAAAAGTTCCCAAGACTGATACAATTATTATTGCTTAGAAATCTTCATCAATTGGGCTGGCAGATGGCATGGTAGTTGGGTGCTGGAGACCCACATGGCCAACGATGGTTCAAGTCCTGGACCTGGTGGTTTGCTTTCTCATTTTCCTTCTCTCTCTGTCTTTCTCTCTGTCTCTCTCTGGTCACATTTATAAATAATATTAATAATAATAATAAATAGGGTTGAACAGAGTATTCTTTTTTAAAAAATATATAAAAAAAAAAACCTTTATCTAGTGAATGTGAAAGACTCTGGGGCCTAAAAAGGAAAAGCCAGTGCCAGTCAGGTGGCCTGGTGGTTAAAGTGGCTGGATTCCACATGACTGACTGTTCTGTTTGAGTTCTGAATCCAGTGGCTTGAAAAACACCCCAGGCATGTGTGCATGTGTGCCCAAAATCCCAAGAGTGAAGAAGAAGGAATTATGGCATGGTCATTCTTCTGGGAGGTGTTCTCTCTCAATCCCTCTCTTTCTTTTGGGTGAGCACACACACCCTCTAGCAAACTAAAAATAAATAAATAAATAAAAATAAATAAAAGGTAATTAACAACTGGACAAAAATGTTCATTATCCCTTCAAAGTCAAGCACTCTACAAGAAAGAATTCAACAAAATTTGATTAAGTACCAACTGTTATACTTTTAAGTAAAGATACATATTGAATAACACAAGAACCATGCTCTTGTGAAGCCTTAATTATGATGGCAGGACAGACACTAATGATACACATATAACCTGACAAACAGATAACATAAAATTACAGTGACTGCAAAAATTTAACTTGAGAATGGGATTATATCTCAGGGAATGTAGTCATTCAAGTTGATCTCTCAGCACCCAGCCCATCTTCTCTTGACAAATAGCAATAAAATATCATTTGGAGAAAGAAATTCAATGGGTAATAGCACTTGATAATATGAATTAGTCTCATCTTTCAACATTTTGTCAGCGATAGAGTCAAGCACAATTATGTGACCCAGTTCCAGTCAATGAAATCTAAGGTAAGTTTATTTACTGCAGGCATCTGAGAAAGGTTCTCATTTTAAGAAAGAGCCATGAGTAATTAAGTTTTATGGTTCTAACAGGGAGCTGTATATCCCATATTTATCATGGAACCATTTTATAGTCATGAAGGGAAAGGCAGACTTTGGTAGAAAAGTTAGAGTGGGAAAAAGGAGAGGACCTATTGAGACACCAGGTCAATCACCTGACCTCAGGACTTCCTCTTATGTGATCTATACATGTTCTCTCATTTGAGCAAATTGGAGCCATGTTTTTACTTGTACCTAAATTTAGACAAATGACACCAAGACTCGGTGGTCAGGTAAAACCTCTCAGGAAAAGTGGCATTTAAACTGAAACCTAAATGATGAAAAGCAGCCAACTGGTCAAAGATCTGTAGGATTCTTTAAAAGCCAGGATTAAGACTGTTGGGAGGAAAAAAAATAATTGTTAGCATTTTGAGGGACAGAAAGATAGCCAATGTGGCTGGGAATGAGTGAAGAAGGGGAAGAATAGGGCAAGAACAGATTGACAGACAAGAGTCAGAGTAAGGGTTCAAATAAGATTTCCATATACTCACACACAATATCTCTTCTTTGAAAGATATAGCAGCAATGGAATTCTTTTATAATCATTCTTTCTGAAGTCATAGGGGTTTTTTGACATCTCTATGAAAGAACACTTCAAATATTCTCTAGACATTCAGTTTTTCTGGTGCTAAGACCCATCTTTCAAATGTTTAGATCCAAAGTTATCAAATTCTGAGAGAAAATTGAGGAATATACCTTCTTCTTAGGATTATAGATGTCATAGGCAAGCATATGGGCAGACAAGCTGTGATTTAAAATAACTTATTGAAAGATGAATGGAAAGGAGAAAGAGAAAGTCAATATCCAGGGACCAGCAGATGGTGTAATGGTAACATCCCTGGACTTCCACATAGTCAACTGCAGTTCAAGTCTCAGACCCAGAGGCTTAAAACTCAGGCTGAGCACGTGTCGTGTGTGCCCCAAGTTCCAAGAGGAGAATGAAAGAGAAGGGATTGCTGTGTGGCCTTCCCCCCTGGGGGGTGATTTCTCACTTCCTGTCTCTTTAGCCAGTGTATGCACCCTATAGAAAAATATCTCTTGGGAAGTCAATATCCAGACTTCTGAGCCCACTAACAATTCTGTCTTAAGACAATTGTTTAGTATCCAGAGCTTAATAAAAAATGAATATTAAACTGGCACTGCTGATCACCATGGTTTTTTTCCTTTTCTTTTTTTTTTTTTTAATTTTCCCAAAGAACACATATGCTTGCGAGAGAGACAGAGAGAGGGAGAGGGACAGAGATGGAAAGAGAGGCAGAAAGCACTCCTCCTTCAATGGAGGGTGGTTACAACACAATCCCCTTCTCCTCCATATCTCCATCTCATCAGGATTTAGGTCATACATGCGTACACATCTCTGTGTTCCTCAAATCCCTGGGGCCAGGATTCCAACTTGTGATGGACCATGTGGGATCTGGCTCCTTTAACCACAGGACCATGACACCAGTTTAATTGTTTTCCCTCAAATCCTTAACATATTGTAAAAACATATCACCAATATAACACTTATTTGTACTTATTCTATTTTAAACCTAATTCTTTTAATTATGTATGTCTGTATGTCTTCCCCAACTTACAGAATGTAAGTTCTTGGAGGAGAGAAAATTTTCATATCTCTTTTGTATTCCCTCATTGTCCAACAGCTCTATCAATTTCATAGGAACACAGTACCTAATGGCTTCTTAATTGCCATTTAGCACTGTCAGACAGGGATGTTAAGATTTGATTTTTCAGTTAATTACATTTTACACAATGCACACTAGGTAAGCTCATTTTAACAGGTTGGGACAAAATTTTATATAAAGTAAGAATTCTATTTTGTTTTGTAAATAATTGCAATTCATTAGCTATCTTAAAATTTCGATTACTGTCTGTTTTGAAGCCAGTAATTTCTTCATTTGTCTCATAGAAACAACTGCTCTAAGTTGCAAAGATCTGTCTAAAAAATGTTCCTTCTTTCACAACATTCTTCAAATATCTGCTTTCTTAAATAATCCATTTCGATCACTCAAAATTTGGTGTTGATGTCCTTCCTCTACATTCCCAGACTGATCTAACTTGTATTGCTCAACCTGTATGGTTCAGTATTACTCAGTAGACATACAATACATATTTGGTTGATTAATTAAGAAAAACCATGGTCACATCCAGCTCCTCAGTCACCTCACCTCCAAGCTTCTTTAAAGAGGTAGTCAATTCACTGAGGTTCATGCCTAAAGTCAGACTTGTGTTCATGGATATGTGTATATCAGCTGTGCTTGCTATTGAAAATATTTAGATTTATTAAGATATTTAGTGAAACAATAAAATGGGGGAGGCAGAGAAAGCAACAATAGATACCAGAGACAGTGTGGGAGGAGGGAGGGAGATGGCAGAGGGTGAGATAGAGAGTCAAGGATGGGAAAAAAGGCGAAATACACAGGAAACAAGAAATGGAAAATGATTTGTTGACAATAACACATATGTTGATGTGCTTGATTGAGCCAATATACAGTGTATTCTGAATGGAAAAATCTCATTTTGTATGCTGTAATGATGTACAGTGAATGAATGTAAATAAATAAATTAATTTTAAAAAGAGAGGTAGTCAATAAAATAATGTCCACCGTATACCTTTGATACAATGAATAAATGAATGTGCAGGTTGTTGACATTAGTAAAGTAGTTCATATTGTTCTAACAACATTCACACACATTAATTCATTTCATTCTCAGGACTTCTTCTAAGGCCAGTGACCCCTACTCCCATCTTTCCTACTTCTATCTCCAACTGGAGGTGATGGAAATTGACACTCACAAGGAAAGATCTGAAGGACTCCAGGAATAAATATACCGTTAGAACTACTATGTTTGATATACTCTATTCATTGAGTCTCAACATTTTTTGAGAGCAAATAGGACTATTTATGGTGGTCTCTTCAGCTGCCTGCTGTCATGTCCAGCATGTTCTCTGTGCCCAATACAAGGCCAATAGAATTTAAGGAAGGAGGACTGTTTCTGATGGATTCCAACAGTATGGCTAAAAATACAAGAAAAGAAAGTCCATCTTCCAGTCGGATCAAAAATGTTCTTCAACATTTCTGCTTAATCAAGACATTATAGAAATTGGAAAAAGAATTCAAAAATACTGATTAAAATCAGGTTCTCTTGCAGACTTCATCATTTTAGTCTTTCTTCAATTTTTCAGCAAGAGCTCTAAAGTCAGCTGTATGGTTTAATTCGAAATGGAATATGTCACCATGTTCATCTCCCTATTTGTTGAACATTTTAACAAGTAAACTTGATTCGTCTTCAAGTTTTTGACAGAAAATGTTTTTGCAGCTGGTGGGTGATCTTGGGTAAATCAGGGCTAGCTCCTGTAATTAATTTCTGGGGCTTTATACCTGTCAAAGAGAAAGTGAAAATGGCTTAATGTCTGAAAGAATGTCAGGTGCAGTCTATCATTGTCTGCCAGCAAGCGACTTCAGTTCCTCACCTCAGTTCCAAATGAGCTGAAAAACGGAAGATTCTGGATTTGCTTCTGAATAGTCTCCATTTGCAGAGAGAAAAATTACTACATGACGGTGGTTTCAGTCGGCTCCCTAATGGGCATGTTTCAAAGTATGTGTTCACTTTCATTTAAAATAGTGTTTTATCTTGACGGACTTAATACACTTTTTAAGATCCTTTGAAAACACAGGTAGATTTTGGTCATTTCTGGGTTTGTTGACATTTAGTAAAGCAGAATGAGAAGATCTGTTTCAAACAAATGAAGACATATAAGCTGCTGCCAGTTTTCCTGACTCATAATGTGGTTACTGTTAAACAAAAGGAATGAAGACAGCATCAGATGTCTGTATTTTTATGTCAACAAGCAGTTCCACAGCAAACAGAAGTGAGTCTGTAATTCAGAGGAAGGACTTGCACATTTGATCCTGCGCTGAATCAGCCTCTAGAATTCCTTCTAAAATTTGAGCCAAAAACTCTGGGGAAATCATTTGTGATCTAAACAGTGAAAATAATAATAATGTTGTTGGTGTTGTTAGTTTTTGTCATTTGTTTGTTTGCTTAAAAGATATCCTGGCGTCAGAATTTAGCATGTGGCAAAGGCACTGGATTCCCACATGGCCCACTACAGTTTGAGTCCTGGATCTGGCAGCTTGAAAATCACATTGGGTACATATTCATAATATGAGGAGGAGAATGGAGGAAATAGGATTATTGTGTGGTCATCCCTCTGGGGGAGTTGTTTCTTATTTTCCCTCTCATCGTCTCTCTCTCTCTCTGTTTCTCCAGCAAGTGCATGCATCCTGTGGCAAAAACCTTAAAAATAATTAAATAAATAAATAAATAAAAGATAACCTTTCCTGAGGAATACAAATATAGCCAAAATCATTATCATTCCAGATTGAGATTCTTTAGCTCTAAACGAAATCTAAACACCAGACTGGACAGTTGAAGTACCCTCACAACAAACCATCCTGCAGGTAAAGTGACTATCAGTAGGTTTCCTTCAAGTCTTAAAAAAATTATTAAATAAAACTGCCCAGAAAGAGTTTTGTTGTTGCTGCAGACTTTATGTCAGTCAAGATATATGAGAAGACTTCAAAAACTTCACGAAAAATGAAAGCATGCATTTGCTTAGTGCAAAAAATTTTAAATTTGCCCACAGCTTTTTCATAATACACATTTTCCATAAACATTTTGAAGACCCCCTGATATTCTTGAACATCTCAAATCTTCACAATGATAAACTACTTGACAGCCTCTCAGTCCCTAAAGATGGACAATTACATACCATAAAAGAACCCAGCCAGGTAGAAACAGGAGTCATGATTGTACCCAACCCTTAGATCATATTAGGTTGTTGGAAAAGTCATGAATTTTTGCACAAAAAAGCAGAAGAAAATACTTCATCACTTTTTCAACTACACAATAGAAATATGAATTTTGGGACCTCAGGGACAATCCAAACCATCCCCCCCCCCATTTTGTAAGTGGACAATCATGTAGATTGGGTGGTTCAAGTTTTCGAAGATCACTGAATCTATCAGAAGACATGTCTTCTGGCTCTCAGATGTGTCGTCCCTGAATGTGCTCAGATACCTTGCCATTCCTGTGCTCTCTTGTGAACAGCTCACATCCTCTAAGCTCCTTTGTCAGAGCACAGTCTCTGGTTAAGCCACTGGGAGGCGCTGGGGGAAAACTGGAAGGCTAAAGGCAGGAAGAGGCAAAGAGTGTCTCAACATCCATGGGCAATAACGTCTAAATACTGCATTTTCCATCTGTAAGTATATTGAAGAAAATCAAGAGTTAACCTCTATATCAGGAGTGGAACGCTTTCATACTTACAGGAGTTGGTTAGGCCCCTCCATGAAGAAAGCAAGGACAGTAAACATCTTAGAGAAGACTCAGGGAGGCTAAAGAGGTCAGGCTACCACACAGCTACTACTACTGCTGTCTGAAAAGCTGGTTTATGCTGCTGACTTCCCTGAATTTTTCACTGAACTATCACATCCAGAATTGTGCATGAAATTGTCTTATTTCTATATAATGAAAAGCATTATATATACATGCATGTGGGTGTGTATATAATCTTACACATGTCATATACAACCTGGTTATGGGAGTAATCTGTCAAAAAGTTATAATTCAGGCCTTAGAATAACAGCTCACCTGGGGAGGACAATGTTAAATGGTCTCAATGAAATGGAGGGTTAGGAAAAGCCCTTGACTTGGTGAGTAGAGAGCTGGATCCCACATGATAAACCTTGTGGTTCAAGTCTTAGACCTCAAGGCTTGAAAAACACATCAGGTACATGTTCATGCATGTTCAAAATCCCTAAGGAAAAAAGAAATGGAGGAACAAAGATTGTAGCATATTCTTTCCCCATAAGGAGAGGAGTTTCTCCCTCTCTCTCTTTCTGACAATTGTATGTACTCTCCAACAAATTTAAAAAGAAAAAGAAAATGTAAAAAGAAGTGGAGAGTTAACGCAATCACTTGGGTAATTCTTTCCCCCCACTGTTCTCTACTTCCTTATTTTTAAACAATCATTCTAACTCACTAAACCATCTCAGCTCAATTGCTTAGATATTTCACCTTACTTGGTACTTGGTATATTTAAATACAGACCAAGCATGATCATACAGAATTTGTGGGAGTTAAAGGGGCAACATAAAAAAACATGAAACCAAGTAGCTAAAAAAGCAAACAGATTCTGTTGTAAGTACAAGGCATACCTTCAGTTATTATCTACAAATAAACCCTGGTAATGAGGTTTGGAGTTCCTCTCAGTTGCATGTTGATGATAAATTCTCTGTGGAACTGACTCCAACCCATTAAGCAAGCTTGCTCCTGCCACCATGGCTGTTAATTTGACAAGACACTGTCACATTAAGTAGAACAAACATGTTTTTGCCCAGTCGGCCAGCCAGAACCGACATGGCTGTTACCCTAACAACTGGATATTGATTGAAATCACTCACCCCTTCTGACCCTCTATTGCGAGGTGGAAAGCAAGCTTGGTCTGACTGAGGCATTACCTCTTTGGCACACAGGCGTAGTGTGTTAAGGGCAGCCACAGATTTTAAACCATTTAGCTTGTTTTCATGTTCACTCTTCAGATACTGCCTGGTTCTCATTGTCATCAGTGGGACAATAGACTTTGAATAAATCATTGTTTATTTACTTTATAGATCTAAACATCCATCTGAAAAGGCATTGTTTTTAGCATTTACAGCTTTATAAATGCAAAATAGCATAAGGCATAGAAAAGAATACCAATAAGGGACACAAAAAATGAAAGTCCCTTGAATTTTAAAAGAAAGGATGGCATCTGGCCTCTCTTTTTAATTTGTGTAATTGACAGATATTCACTTAGTTTTCCTATGACCAATCCATTTGCCAGACTGTAAATCAAGGGACCGGCAGATAGCATGGTGGTTAAGGGCACAGAACTCCCATATGGCCCATAGTGGTTCGAGTCCTAGAACTGGTAACTTGCTTTCTCACTTTCTCTCTCTCTCTCTCTCTCTCTCTCTCTCGCTCTCTCGCTCTGTCCCTCTCTGGTCAAATTTAAATAAATAAAGTTAAATAAAATACTTATTTTTTTAAAAAGTCTGCAAATCAAATTTATTAAAATCAGAACTGATATTTAACCCATTTTGAATCTTACCAGTGTTTCAACCTGCTTATTAACATATGTACCTAGCATGTAGTATACTCACTTTTCACCCAGTAAATACATCTACCTATTCACCCACAGGCAGAATTTAATATGTGAAACCTAGGCTCTGATTTTCCTGTGCCTCTGTGTCAATCTAAATTGATTTTGTGCCCTGTTTGTCCATCAAGTTCCATGATCATCATAGAATCTCATGGTCGAAAAGATCCTTAAAAGATTTTTAGTCAGCTTGCTCATCAGAGTCCCTCATCTGCTCTACAGTGTTTCTGAGAAGTGGGTAGAATATTTGCATGAGTACTTCCAGGGATGGTAAACTCACTACTCTCATCACCACCCAGGAGAATTCGATTAAAAAGTTATTGTTTTACTTGGCAACACTCTATTGGCATAAAGCTTCTACTCATTGCTCTTAAACCCTCTGGTTCTATAGTACAAGTAAAATTCCTTTTCTGCATGGAAATCATTCAAATATTTGAAAATAGTAATGGTGTTCTTTTGCTTCTCCAAGCTAAACACCTGAGTTCTTTTTCTCATTTAAAGCAGTTGGCACACTATGGTATGAGACTCACATCCAGCCCTTTTGGAAACAAAGTTTTATTTATTTATTTGTTAATCTTATCATGTTTGGTCACTCACCTATTTTCTCTAGCTGTTCCCATGTGACCATGGCAGGAGTGAATAGTTATGATTGAGATTGCATGGCCCATATAGTCAAAAATACTATGTTTGCTGACCATGGTGTGTTGAGGCCTTTCATAATATTTTTAGAGGTTTTTGCTATAGGGTGCGTGTTCACACCAGACAGACAGAGAGAGACAGAGAGATAGAAAGTGAGAAATTACCCCCCAGGGGGATAGCCGTGCCGCAATCCCTTCTCCTCCATTCTCCTCTCGAGATCTTGGGCACACATGCACATGCGCCCGGTGTGAGTGAGTTTAAGCCATGGGTCTGGGACTTGAACCACGGTTGGCTACATGGGAGTTCAGCAACATAGCCATTACACTAACTGCTGGTCCCCGTAATTTTTTGCAAGTTGATAAATTCTCTGTAGAACCGACTCCAACCCATTTTGATATATTTCACTTTTTTTTTTCTTTGAGGGATTTTTGCTATAGGACATGTGCACTTGCCAGAGAGACAGAAAAAGACAAAGAGGCAGAAAGCAAAAAAATAGCCCCCAGGGGAGATGGCCATGCAGCAATTCTGTCTCTTTTATTTTCCTTTGGGGATTTTGGGTATGCATGCACATGCATCCAGCATATTTCAAGCCACTGAGTCTAGAACTAGAACTGCAGTTGACCATGTGGGAGTCCAGTGCTGGGCATGATGTATTTCACTTTTTTCATTGCCCCTCTAAGTCTGTAACCCCCAAAACTTGAGAAACCTATGTCATTTGTTCTAGATACTGTAATGCAGATAAAATCAGTTGACCTGCTGAAGTTCTCCATCATAAAACACAAAGGAATTCTCAGTAAAATCACTGAGAGTAGTGTGGCCTATGGTAGAAAAATACACTTTTTTATTTCTTATCCAAATTTATTCTATTTGAACATTTTATTGCTGTTTTAAAGCATATCTTTGCATACCTATCATTGTACAGCAGGGGTGAAATCACTGTATGAAATTCTAAATAAGGGAGTCTGTCTCCAAGAGTTTGCATCCAGTAGTATAGAGAAAAATATTTATGAAGTAACTTATTTGTGTAATGAGTTCCTCTCCCTTCATCATATCATCAGCTCCATAGGGCAGGGTCCTTGGCCTGCTGTGTCCTAACATGCCTCTCCAGTGCCTAAAACAGTGCCTGGCACATGGTAGATTCTCTGCACATCTTGGTTAGATGAGGGATGTTATTAGAAGGAGGAGACAAGATAAAATTAAATATTAACTTACATGATCAACACTATATAAAAATTAAAATTGGGTAGAGATAGGTTATTATGGTGTAGAAACAGAGCTGGTTGGAAACTTCATCTTACTCTAATTTTTCCTTTAGAAGTAGGAATCACTGGGGCTAGCAGATAACATAGTAGTTAAAGGTGCTGGACTCACACATGGGTGACTGAGGTTTGAGTTCTGGATATGGCAGCTTGAAAATGCTGGGTGCATGTGTGTGTGTGCCCAAAATCCCAAGAGAAGAATGGAGGAGAAGATAATGCAGCATAGCCATCCCCCCTACGGGCTGATTTTTCACTTTCCCTCTTACTGTCTCTCTCTCTGCAGTGTGCCCTATGGCAAAAAAAAAAAAAAGAAAAAAAAAAAAACTAGAAACAAAAAGTAGAAATTACTTTCACAGTCTCCAGATTAACATTTCTAGCCTGCATCAGAACCCTCTAGTTCACTTTTTGAAAACAGAGATTCTTGCAATCCAATGACTGACTCAGCCAATGAATCAGATCCTGGCTGCCACACCCAGAAATATGTATTTTTAGCACACATTCCAAATTATTCCTATCAACCCTGAAACTTAAAACTACCACTGTCTAGACAGAAAGTGACACAACCTCTGTGACTATCTCTGGTGATGAAGAACTCCCACTCCCACTATCACAAAGTCACCTTCTTGTTTTGTTAGTGTTAGTTGCTGGGAAATAATTTTTTATCAGGCTGTAATCTGTCTTCTATAATTTCTCATTGTTGTTCTCAGGAGCATTCATTCAAGTTGAAAGAGGGGCCAGATGGTGGCCACAGTGGTACACCTGAATTTTCTGGGAGTCTGAGCCCATGCGGAGATTCCAGGTTCTGCCCCAGAGACCTCCCTGTGTATGCCAGGCCCATGAATCTCAGGATTCAAAGCTGACTGAGTTTGGAGGCAGATCACAGCATTGAGACCCTGGGGTGATTTCTCTCTCTCTCACTTATGGAAGAAGTTAAAATGTTACATAGAACCATTTTTCTTTTGTCTTCTACATGACAGCCCTTCAAATGTGTGAAGCCTTGTAAAATTTCTTCTCCAAGCTAAACATTGCTTGCATGCTCTTAATTTGTAGTTACTACTGTTCATTGGCAGAGCCCCCCAAGGTCAATCAGTTACTCCAACGTTCCCATTTGTGTATGTGTGCCAGAAGAGAGAGAAAGCAGTTCAGGAGACTGCAGATAAACTTCCAATCCCTCTTCTAGAGTGGCAGACTGCAGAGTTCCTTCCACTCTGAGCAAAACAGTCTACTATAGTTCTACTCATCCACACCAGAAGCCACAACATGAATCTCCCATTCTAGCCATGGATCTTTGTCCTCAATAGACTCATCGAATGGACAAACTTGCTCATAGACTCCAGATTCCACTCCCTGCACCATTGTTAGTACTCCTGAGAAGTTCTGCTTTTCCTCAGCATTCATTTTTAAATGTGTCTCTCAGAGCAGACTAGTGGAATGGTCAAGATGTAAGTCATGGGGTCATATTTCACCATGATTAGTTATGCAACTTAGGGTGATCATTGTTTAAACTCTTCTAGCCTCTGTTGATTTGATCTATAATATAGGAGTAGTCGTACTACTTCATAGTGTTGTGAGAACAAAACATGGTAATGCATGTAGAGCGGTTAACACGGTATCTGCTATACAGTGAGTGTTCAGTAAATGTTAGCTATTGGCACTACCCTTTGGATAGAATGA
>NW_006159671.1:2588590-2608797 GCF_000334495.1 Tupaia belangeri chinensis | reverse complement strand
CTCTTTCCCAGCAATCCTCTGTGTGTTGTCATTTTCTGATTTATATTCCTGTCTCCTTTCGCAGATAGTGATATCACAAGGAAGGGACTACATTTGACTTATCTCTGGCTCCAGCTATTAAAGGGCCACTGAGGAGAGCTTATCCATCTAATGCAGTACTCTCTAAATAAGTTTCCGACCTTTCAAGTCCTTTACATATTGCCGACCTCCCACTCTGTGCTTCTATAGCTGGCCAACCTCATACACACAACTCTGTGTGCAACTAGTTTTTAAAAGCCACTGTCACACCAGCCCTCTCCTGGCTAATTGTCTTAAATCCAGCTTCACTGCTCCTGGCCTAGCTCTCAGGCAGAATTAATCTCTGTGTTACACAAGAACCTCTGGCTTGGTCACAGACTTTTATTTGTGTGCTCACTCTGCAGGCGTACGTTTGCTCTCTGACTCACCCCATTTCAGATTCCTGTGAATAGCAGCCCCGCCTACATCAGCTGAAACTCCTAGCACCCAGAGCAGTACCTGTGCAGGTCATCTAGCCAGCACTGCAGTCAGGCCTGCCCCAACACCCAGAGAAGAGCAAATTCAGGGAATGGAAAGATTCCAAGATATAAGGTTGGCTACACATCAGTTTCATCTGGCCTCACCATGTCATTTCAGCTCCAACTGTTTTGCTATGCAGATAAAGATGGAGAGAAACACATCATTAATATTTCATTTCATTATCAGTGACAAAGTGCCAATACAGCTCGTTCAACAAGACACAGGGTGACATAGGTAAATCCTGGAGAATTTCATCAGCATCCACTCTGGAAGTCAGAGGGATGCAGATAGGATTGGGACTTAAAAGTAAACTGCAGATGCTGAGTTTGACCTCCTTTGTCTTTGCAGTGGGGGAGCCCCACACCCACTCAATCTTAGACCCGAGAGTGTGATGCTTTGCAAAGAAGAGCTTGGCGCAATTCCGCTGAGTGGGCCGGTTGATGGAAAGTGACTCTGGCATTGCCGAGTTCAATCGGCATTAAGGATTCATGAGAGCGCTGCACAGGCAGGCAAGCACAGAGCCCCGGATGAATCCCGAATGAGTCACAAGGGAGACCTGGCTGGGCTTCGAATCCCAAATAAGCAAGGAATTGCTTTTCGACGATGCTGAACTATAAATATCATAACCTCAAAAAACCAGGTTCTCTTTTTACGACGTCAGGGATAAGCAGAGAAATCTACAAGACAAAAATGTGCATGTGATCCAGACATAACGCTGTCCATAAATATCACTGCCACTCTAAAGTCATTCTTAAAAGCATTTTGAAGAAATGTATTTTTCTTAAGCTAATATTTTAATTATACTAGAAGTTAGAAATAGATTCAAACCAGTTCAGTATCTCTGGGTCACTAGTCAGGTAATACAAGTAAAACCATTTTCTCTGGCTCTGCTCTGGGTCTGGTTATGGGAGTCTTGGTATTTAAGTATCACATGTCATTAAAACAACAGTGTGTTTCAGACTGGCCTGCCACGCTGATCCCTCTAGCCCTTTATAGTCAAATCTCATTCTTTTAGTCACAGACTGAAAGCAGAAAAATGGCAATAGTAGTTTTCCCAGAATTTTCTTAAAAGCATTGAAAAGGATGTATCCTAAATCCTTGGGTCTTAAATCTTTGGGTCTGCTGTGCTTGTCGTGAGTGGCTCTTGTGGAATTCCTCACCACAGGATCCAATGAATCAGAACAGACTTTGCTCACAACCCAGGGAGGTGTTAAGTGTTGTATCCTTGTGACTTGTTCAAGTCTACAAAGGCAAATGAACCGAATTTACAGCTAAGCCATGCACAAATTTGCCAAAATAGAAAAATCCTGCTTTATAATTCAGCAATGTTCTGCCTTGATCATATGCTTGGGCTGGAGTAACATGCCTTAACACTGGAGCTATCAGTGTAAATTCTTTAAGTATGTCCAGAGACACATACATACCTCAACCTTTTCCAATACCGTATTCTCACCACTGCTGCTTTCAATCTCATGTGTCAAACAAAGGGAACTAAACAAGACCTAATTTAGGGGAAATAAATTATATATGTAGGGGTTTGGATCAACATGGCTATACTCAACTCTAATGTTCAGCAAGTTGATTAAACCAAAGCAGGTCTGTGCTCTGGGGGACGTGACCAGAATTCCATTAAAGCATCACCCAGGAAGAACTCATCTGCGTTCTCGGATCTGTTCTGATTTCTGACTGCTCTCTCTAGTTATTTGTCAACGGTGCTGGTGGTTTCTTCATGTGCCTCCCATCACAAGCATCTACTAAAAACGTCCAGTGCCTTGCCTGACAAATGCAAGTAAAATATTATTTGTTTGATTAATGATGCCAATATCACAGACTTCATTTTTTTATTAGAAAGACTCTTTGGCTCACCAAAATGTCCTGGGACGTTGCATTGTTTTCCTCCATGTTTGTGGTAATGTGAAGAAAAGCTAACTTACCTAAATTTAATGCTTTTCTTTTCCTTGAATGCAATTTACACTATGTAATCTTCATAAACCCCTTTCAATATTTTGAAATTATACTGATGGCTGCTCAGCTGGGACTTAATTGTATAAATAAAACATTTTCTGCATTTAAACTTAAGGGTAGGTGTGTGTGAGTGTGTGTGTGTGCACATGCGTGAATACGTGCATTTCTAATCTCTGTAAAGAGCTATAACTTGAAATGTACAATAGAAGACTTTTTTAAAAAATCTTGCCAGAGAGCACATGTGCTAACCAGAGAGTGACAGTGAGAGAGGGGGAAAAAGAAAGCACCCCTCCATGTGGTGTGGTCCTGCCACAATCCCTTCTACTCCATTTCTCCAACCTGTTGGAATCAGGCATGCGTGCACATGTGCTGGTGTTTCTCAAGCTATATGATATCCAGGACTCAAACCGTATAGTAGATCATGCAGGATACAGTACCCTTAACCCATGGGCCCTGTGCTGGCCCACAAGACATAGTTCTATTCTTAAAATCTTTTCTCATCTGCCTGTGCATTAGAACCAGGTTTGGGCCCTACTAAAGTCTACCTGTGAATGTGACATATATTGATGTAAAAATCTCACTAATATTTTTTTCTCATAATAAAAGGACACAAGGGCCTAGACTCCATTTTTCCTTTTTTCAGAGGCACAAGGTAACCAAAACAAGAGTCAGAACCAGATAGTACCAGGTTCACTTTTTCATGCCATATTCTCATTCCCGCACCACCTAAGGAAATCACTGACACACTCTGACCTTTGGTGCACTCCTCTGATCAAGATGAAAAATCGACTTAAAGACATGTGAAATACATATAAGGTACACTTATGCGCTCCACTGTTTTGCAGATATCAATGAAGCTTAAATGGTAGTATCTTTAGTCTCGTTCTTTAAAATTATCCCCCTGCTCTAAAAAATAAAGTTAACAAGATATCCTTTATAAAATGAGAGTAACTTATTACTGGTTTTTTTTTTTTTTTTGAGGGGTTTTTGCTATAGGGCGCGTGCGCTCACCAGACAGAGAGAGACAGAGAGACAGAAAATGAGAAATCACCCCCCAGGGGAGATGGCCATGCTGCAATCCCTTCTCCATTCTCCTCTCAGGATCTTGGGCACGCACGCACATGCACCCCTTATTACTGGTTTTGAATTTAAAAACCACTTTAAAACCATGTTAAAACATGAACACAAAATGGTTTGTCCAGCTTTTGTCAACTGGAGTTTTCAATTAATTAAAGGGGAATGTGTTCATTTGCCTCAAAACATCATGCACAATTACTGAGAGTGAATAAATAATGACAACTAATATTTCTTAAGGGCCTATTGTATCAGTTACTATCTGCTGGTACGTAACAAACAATACCTAAAGTTAAAGCAACAGATACTAATTATTTCTGGGTTAGGGGTACAGAAGTAGCTAGCTGAGTAGTACTGGCTCAGGGTCTCTTACTGAGGTCAACAATGATGACCGATTCAGTCATCTCAAGTCTGAAGGATCTGCTTATAAGCTCTCTCACATGATGGCTGGCAGGAAAATTCAATTCCTTGCCAGCAGTTTATTTAACACCATGGTTCTTCACCACACGTACCTCACTATCTAGAAGCTTATGTATCCTAGCAACATGCAGTTGGTTTTCCCCAGAGCAAATGACCCAAGAGAGCAACCAAGACACAATGCCTACTATCAGAAACAACACATCATCAAATTCCTAGTTATGGGAATTGACCTCCACCTCTTGAATGGAGGAAAATCAAAGAATTTTTGGACATACATGAAACTCACACACTAACTCTATACTAGAGAATATTCTAAATGTGTTCTGTAAGTTATTCCTATGTAGTTTGTACCATCACCTGATGAGATTAGGGATGATCATAGCCCTCATTTTATAGATGAGATATAGCTGGGGTTTAAGATACTCATTCACAAACGTGGTAGTGCTAAGATTCCAAACCAGTCAGTGTGAATGAATCTAGAGAAAAAGATTTTGAATCAAAAAAAAAAAATTCCTCTAGTGAAAATCTTAATGTCTTTCTTTTAAATTGATCAGCTAAATCTAGAATAGTTGACAATGCTTTTGTAAAATGAATTTTATATTAAGAAGAATATATTATTCTCTGACAATGCCAAATAATTAAAAATTTACTGCTCATGAATTGAAATAAACTGTAACAGGTCCATAATATTTTGCTGGATGACTTATACTTCACTGTCAAACAGTATAAATCCCAAAATACTTTTAAAACTAAGAAATAGTAAAGAATTTTGGCCATGTTTTCAGCAAGGATCCTGTGTAAAATTATTTTTTCATGTTTTTCACCCTTCTTTTTTATGGTTTCAGATTTATTCCAATTATCTCATAAAGATGAGGTGGGGAAAGTGTCCCCCTGAGAGACAACTTTACTATCTTTTAAGAGCTCATTTTCTTTCAATAGTAGCTAGAGTTTAATTTATTAGAGGATAAAACTGCAGTTATTGAGGAAGTCAAAGCAGAAAAGAAAAAAAGTTCATGATCCGGATCACAGCTTCAGTAACATACAAGAAAAATGTCAGCAAGATGCTAATAAAATAAATAGTTGAACAAGGAGAGGAGAGAAAGAGAAGAAAGTGGATAAATGAATGAATCAAAGAATGACTAAAGGAATAAATGGTGGTCTCCTATGGTTTGAAAATGTCCCCCAAATGAATGTGATAGACGTTAATGACTGTGATCATTTTAAAACATGAGGCTTTTTGCTGTAAAGCATGTGTTTTTTCCAGAAGGAGAAAGTAAGAAAGCATTCTTCAGGAGTGTGATGGCCACCACACAATCCTTTCTTGAACTCCGCCCTCCTCTTGAGATTTAGGATATGCATGCACACATGCCCAGCATGATTTTTAAGCTCCCAGGTCCAGGACTCAAACAGTGTAGTCAGCCACACGGGACTCAGCTGTCTTCACCAACATGCTACCTGTGGGTCTGAAGTGCGGCTTGTAAGAGGTGGTTACATTATGAGAGAAGAGCCCTTATGGATGGTTTAGGACCCTTATAAAAGAACCTAAGGAAATGGATCTTCACTCTTCGGCTCTTCCCTCATGTGAGGACTCAGTGTCCATCCCTTTTTGAGGACAAAACAATGAGGTTCCATTTTGAAAGTAGAGACACTGGATCCTTGCCATTCACAAAACATGCTAACACCTTGGTCTTAGACTTCCTAGCCTCCAGAACTGTGGTAAAGAAATTTCTACTGTCTATAGCCTACCTAGTTTCAAGTATTTTGTTATAGCAGCACTAACATTTTCAGATGGTGCCTGAAAGTGGAAAAAGCAATGATGAAGGGAAATGTCCTACTATGTCGAGAAGTATAAAAGTTTTGTGTAAAAGCTTTCAATGGCTCTCCATTGTCTAGATAAAGGATGCACAAACTGCTGCCTGCTGCCTACCCCATGAGTGCTCACAGTTTAATGCTGACAGAAGAGTTTGCCAATGCCTAGAGAGTCCACTCTGGAGGGAGATCTTGGAGGCATGACACAGAATCCCTCTCCATCTAAGCATCCTTTGCTAGCTCAGACAGAACAGTTTTTATGCTGCCTTTTTGATAAAGAGAGATATTCTCATTCAGTGAAGAGACTGAACCAAATCTCAGTCATTCATCTGAAAGCTAAAGATAATACATATGTTCATCAAAACTACTATAATGAGGGGAACCAGCAGTTAGCGTAATGGCTATGTCGCTGGACTCCCACGTAGTCGACCGCGGTTCGTGTCCCGGACCCGGTGGCTTAAAACTCACGCCGGGCGCGTGTGCGTGCATGCCCAAGATCCTGAGAGGAGAATGGAGGAGAAGGGATTGCGGCGTGACCATCCCCCCTGGGGGGTGATTTCTCACTTTCTGTCTCTATGTCGCTCTCTGTCTGTCTGGTGAGCGCATGCGCCCTACAGTGAAAATCTCTCAAAAAAAAAAAAAAAAACTACTATAATGAGGAATAAATGAGATAAAGCAAGTAAAATGTTCAGCAAAATATCAGTATCAGCTGCAATTATTTTTAGTACTCATTATCCTAGTAAGAGCTCCAAAGTAGAAAATAAATACATAGGAGCTGGGCTGTAGCCTAGTGGTTAAGGGAGCTGGCTACAATATGACTGACTGCAGTTTGAATCCTGTCCCCAGTGACTTGAGAACATGAAGGTATGTATGTGTCATGACTAAAATCCCAACAGGATGAACAAATGAGGGAGAGGAAATTGCTGTGTGACCATGCCCCATTGGAGCATCCTTTCTCCCCTCTCTCTCTCTCCCTCTCTCTCTCTCTCTTTCGTGCACTTTCTGGCAATTAAAAAAATAATATTGTGGGGACACATTTAGAGAGAGAACCTGAGGTGTGGGGACATTCTCTGAGCAAACACCACCTGTCCTTCTGGGGGTTGGCAGAACCTTGTAACTTGTCCTTTCCTTGACCTTCACTGCAGACAGAGCAAGGGTGGAAATTGCTAGGGGTGTGCCAACAAACAGAAAACGAGAAATCACCCCCCAGGGGGGATGGTCACGCCGCAATCCCTTCTCCTCCATTCTCCTCTAAGGATCTTGGGCACGCACGCACACGCGCCCGGCGTGAGTTTTAAGCCACCGGGTCCGGGATGGGAACCGCAGTTGACTACGTGGGAGTCCAGTGACATAGCCATTACGCTAACTGCTGGTTCCCCAAAGATCTGATTTTCTATCTTAGTTCAAGCATTTTTTAATGTTTGAACCTGGTTCAAATCCTTAGTCATTTAAAGTCTAAATCTCAGTTGTCACATCTTTAAAATGCAGACAATATCATGATGCCTAAGGTACTTCATGTGGTGCTGATCAGCTTGTTAAACGTATGTAAAAGCACACTGAAGGTGCCATGCACATAGATATGGCATCTTCAAAGACTGTCAGTACATTTTAATTTAACAGAAAAATAAAAATTTCTTGTAACTTAGAAACATAAGAAAAGGCAAAGAAACCTCAGTATTCTAACAGTATATAATAGCGAAGCAAAAAAAGAAAAGGAAAGAAAAAGAAGAGATTCTGTTTTTCTCCCACTTATAAATCCATTAATTTTTCATGATGGGCTCAGCCTTGGAGAGATTTTTACATAGAAAAGGACTTTTTCATTTATTCATGTAAGGGCCAGCTATTCATGAATCAATAAGTTGCCAAACAATGGAATATTTCATAGGGATGCAAAGCCTCTATATTTATCCTATTTTTAAAAAGTCAGGCTGAATCTACCATGAATATCTTCTTGTAAATGTTTTTCATTCAAAAATGAAACAAAAGATGAGCTGCTGCTAAGAGCTTCAAGGTCTAGAATGCCTGTGTGCTCCTTATTATAATTCCTTTCTTCCAAATAGGCATTTTGTGTCCCTGAAGGACAAGCCTTGTGTTCACCCAGCTCTAGGAATTGATTAATGTCGCGGGATGTGATGTATATTTAAGCCAGACTCTGGCCTATTAGCAATTCACAAACCATGACTGTGCAGAGCTGGGCTCCCCTCCATTGTGAATTACAAAATGTTTATAAATCTGCCTCTATTCCCAGAATGTTCCACAAGCCCATCAACAATTCGCATGTGTATTAAGGGAAGGGAGGTAGAAGGTTATGAATTTATCATAGCCGCGGGCTGTTCTGTGAC
The DNA here is from genome assembly GCF_000334495.1 of Tupaia belangeri chinensis. Classification (NCBI taxonomy): domain Eukaryota; kingdom Metazoa; phylum Chordata; class Mammalia; order Scandentia; family Tupaiidae; genus Tupaia; species Tupaia belangeri. Next base: position 2,600,650 of record NW_006159671.1, on the reverse strand, counting down.
AAATGAAGTATCACCCTGGCCACTGAGGCCCTCTTAGGCAGTAGGTCAGAATGAACTACAGATAGGTTGAACCTCTCTTACTGGAGACGAGGCAGCGGCTCACCCCAAAATAAACTTGTCTCCTCACACTACAAAGAAAACCGTGCCATGCTAAAAGCAAGCTCTCATTTCTATACAATTGCAGTCTTATGATTTAACTATTTCCTTGGAAAACAAAGAGATTTTATGGCAAAAAAAAAAAATCACAAGAAATAAATGGATGGCAGGAATAAGGGTGGACGGGAGCATTATCTTATTTGTTTTCTCAGCACCTGAGGGATTTTTGTGAGAAGAGTGAAGGCAGTTTCAGAATAATTGAAAAAGTATATATAGAATCACAGTTTCTCTATTTTTTTATTTTATTTTTTTAGATATTTGTCATAGGGAGTTTGCGCTTGCCAGAGAGTGACAGAAGAAGAGATAGAGACACACCCAGAAGAAATGGCCACATTGCAGTCCTTCTCCTCAACTCTCCTCTAAGGATTTTGGGCACACATGCACACACATCTACTATGACTTTTTTTCCAAGTCCCCAGATCTGGGACTTGAACCTCGTCATCACCCATGTGAGATCCAGTTGCCTTAAACTGCACAGCACCTACTGGCCCTAAAATCACATATTTAAAGTGAAGAGGACGTCAGTTTGCCAACAAATACAAAAATATTCTATTCTTGGCAGGTGAATCCTTTTCTCTGGTTTGTTCAGAAACTTAGAAGTCATCAGAAAGTGAGTAGAAGCGGGGTCCCCAAGCAAAGGGTTCACAAATTTGCCCTGAACATCCGAGAGCTAACTGCCTAGATTCTCAATGTCAGTAGAATTCCGTCTCAGATAAACCTCACTTTTCTCTCTTAATCTAAAGGTATGCAATTGGACACAAATTGTAAGCGGTCTCTATTTTTTTCAATGATTGGGAGCAAAGATATGCGTTGATAAAAACCAGCTCTCCTGAAAGGTCCTCTAGTCAATAAAAGAGGTTCATCTGAGAAAATTGTAGTATGTAAAATAAGGTGTGTCCTTTCATGTTGTGTGTATTTTACCTCAATAATGATTTTTAAAAAAGAATAAAAGAGAAATGTTTTCCCCTGGTGATGGAGAAAAGGAGGTTTTAGAACACAGAATTGTAGATTTTTCAAACCTGAAAGAGTTCCTAAGAAATTCATCCACTCCAAAGGTTTCCAAATGTAATTCTACAAGTTCGTAAAGATTTTACAATGAAAAGGGATTCCAAAGTCATGGAAGCGTAAGTTTTACTAATCATTATCCCATCATCTTCTGCTCTGGAAACTTACCTTCCTTGTAGTAGCTGACCAAGGACACATGACCACTGCTGACCAATGAGTTGTGAGTAGAAATGATAAACTTTCTATTTGGGATGTTACCTGTAATGATGGTTGGAGAAATGCATCTCATCTTTTCTTTTTAGAAAAATGACCTGTAATCTTTCTGATGTTGCCTATTCCACAAGGTGGAATCCTTGACTGACTGTGAAGAAAGGTTTCCTCTCTAAAGTCATTAAACCACGTTAGACACATAATGAGACAGAGATGCATTCTTATTTTAAACTAGAGATATTTAGACATATTTCTTATTTCTATAGCTTGGTCTACTCTATTTTGACTTATACAATGAACAATTAAGTCTGAAGAATACAGATTTATATAGGCTTCTTTTTTTTTTTTTTTGAGAGATTTTCACTGTAGGGCGCGTGCGCTTGCCAGACAGACAGAGAGAGACATAGAGACAGAAAGCGAGAAATCACCCCCCAGGGGGGATGGTCACGCCGCAATCCCTTCTCCTCCATTCTCCTCTCGGGATCTTGGGCACGCACGCACACGCGCCCGGTGTGAGTTTTAAGCCACCGGGTCTGGGACACGAACCGCGGTCGACCACGTGGGAGTCCAGCGACATAGCCATTACGCTAACTGCTGGTTCCCTAGGCTTCTTTACTAGAGAAATTTTCAAAGCTTTAAATTGCTAGTAAGAAACATAAATCTTCAAGAGGGAAATATATAAGGAAATACTTCTTGCACCTATTTGACCATATAATTTTTCTTCTCTGTTACATTTTAGTTTTTTGTGTGCTATTGCAGAACCCCTATGAGGATGTTAAAGATGACAGTGTTACACAGACTAGTTAGGAAAACCAATTTAAAAATAGTTAAGCAACAAACCATATCTGTGTCCCACAAATGTCTTACTTCTCCATTTTTTCCCATAGTTCCCTTCCTGTACTCTTCCCCTCTCGCACTCTCCTTTACAATCTAAATGATGTATAGCCATTGAATGTATAAATAATAATAAATAATTTTTAAAAAAGTTAAACAAAGGAAGGAAGATCTCTAAGGTCATACTTAGAGAAGTCAGTTAGTGGCAGACATGAGAGCTGCCATCGTTTCTAGCCATTCGTCGGCCTAGTGTAAACCAGAGTACCTTTAGAAGTGTATAAAATGCTTGACAATAATCAAACCTTGGGCTGGTCCTGTGGCCTAGTGATTAAGAGAATTAGATCCCATATAGCTGACCACAGTTCAAATCCTTGCTCCAGTGGCTTGACAAAAAAATACCATATGGAATCAAATGCATGGGTGCCCAAAATTCCAACAGGATGGAGAAATGGAGGAAAAGGGATTACAGTGTAACTACACCCCATTGGAGAGTGCTTTCTCCTCTCCCTGCCTGCCATTGTCTCTCTCTGATAAGTACACAGACACCATGGTTATTATTTTTTTTTAATAATAAAATCTATACATATGTCTTTGAAGAATGAGTCTAGTGGAAGCAACAAGAGCACTTTACCATGGAAACTAAAATCAACTCAAGTTACCATTGCTCACAGAAAATTAATACAAACACCTTCATTTGACCAAAAATGAGATTTCAGCCTTAAACGAGGAGGCAAATATCTGATTCTCTGGGACGGTTGTCAAGCCACTGAATTTAGCTCTCTCCCTTGAAACAATTTGGTGCTGGAGGCCATGGTAGTATTTCCTTCTCCTTCACAAAATTATTGCAGTTGGAGTGATAGCTTTGAAGTTGTAGAAATAAAGATCTGCTGAAACATCACTTCGATTTAATCACAATATTGGAGAAAAGGAATAAAAACTGTTTAAAATAATTTTTAAAACTCTGGAGACTGCAAGAAATTGATCAAGAAAAGTTCTAAGACTTGTTTTTTTAATGACCTTTCATGACAGTGCCAACCTGACTTCTGAGCTTCCCTGAAGCACAAATCACTGTGCCACATTTTAGCTCACAAAAAGAGGAGGATCCTAGATATATGCAGTGTCTTTCTTGAAATATGGCACCCAATCCCGAGTTTTCTGTGGCTCTGAAATTTCTCAAACAGTACTGGGTTCTTCACGAAGTAGAATGAGATCTTTGATTAAAAAGTAATGACTGTATTGGGACCAGTAGGTGATGTGGTGATTGGGGCACTAGATTGCCACATGGGTGACTGCAGTTCTAGTCCCAGACCTGATGGCTTGAAAATCACGCTGCACATGCGGGTGTGCTGAGTCCCAGGAGAAGAATGGAGGAGAGGGTAATGCCTTGTGGCCATCCCCCTATTTCTCACTTTCCCTGTCTCTGTCCCTCTCCAGTGAGCGCACATACCCTAAGACAAAAACAAAAAAGTAATAATTTTAGAAGACTTGGGTAAAGGCATGAAAACTGGCTTGTGAACCGTTTTGTTGCATGTGCTTGGGATTGGGGGGGGGGGCGCGGTATATCTATAGACGCATGGGGAGTATGAATTCCAGGTACTGCTGAGTAATCTAGACACACCTGCTTTCTCAGCTGAAGCACCTCTGCAGAAAGCCAGCACTGTCCTGCCTACCCCACGTGAGGCAGAGCGTCCCCCAGCCCCTGATGGTCAGCTAGAGGAGCGAGGGGCTGCTAGACCTATCAACACTGCACAAGTAACTGCAGTGCTGAGTCTCAGAGCTCCTTCCCACAAAGTAGGTGGAAAATTAGGAAAAACGGACTTGAGAAAATAATTAATTTTACAGATTACAGCAGCTATAACCAATGGCTTCTCTATTAAATTAAATACAGAAGGAAACATGAACTAGAATGCGGAAGTAGTAGATCTGAACCAGAAAGCCCTTGGTCCTCCTTCCAGTACCGTTGTTTGCATGGTCCTGCTCACAGATTTGCATAAGGTACCCACACCCAGCAAAGTTCCCACTTGTCAAACTCCAAGGCCAATGACTGGACATCGTTGTTGGCTCACATATAAATATGCAATTTAAATAAATCTGATTGGAGTCCCTTTTGTAGAACCTCACTCCTGTCTAAACCTTGCAAAAAGATTTATTACAAAGTTTATACTGCCTTGTTTTTTCTTTTTCTTTCTTTCTTTTTTATCTGTAACCAGTTTTATTCATTTATTGCTTGTCTTATTTGATCAAGACATTCTCAGAAAAATATTTTGGATTTAACGCTCATTCTTTCCAGAGCTATGATTTCTAAAGAGATAATGAAAATGTGCTAACACAAGATGATGAATCTTGGATATAGAACTTTCTAGATGTGCTGTTACTGATAAGGGAAGAAAGGAGGCCTATCTTCTTTTTTTTATAATTATTTATTTAATTTCATTTATTCATTCATTTATCTTGATTTGATCAGAGAGAGATACACAGAGAGAGAGAGAGAGAAAGAGAAAGAGAGAAAGCAAGCCACCAGGTCCAGTATTCGAACCGCAGATGACCATGTGGGAGTGTCCAGTGCTTTAACCACCATGCCACCTGCTGATCCCCAAGGAGGCCTATCTTCTTACAAAACTGAGCAGTGGGTGTTTACCAGTTTCTTTCACGCTGTCTCTCATTCATTTAACAGACATGTTAGAAATTCCAATAAGCAGAGCACTGATACAGAGGCCAAAAAGACCTTGTTATAATTTAATAAAACTTACAGTTTGGTGAAAAACACAGGCATCAAATCAAACTGTGACATAAGCATAATGGTATAAGGCATATCATAGTGGTAACAGCAATATACTATAGAAATCAAAGGGATGAACAAATACTTCTGATGCAGAAGATGTAGAACTAACCATAGCCTTGAAGTACTGGTTGCACTTTCACACATGTGGGAGTAAGGAGTGGGTGCAGACACGCTGGGCTGAGAAAACAGCTTGAGTGAGAGACAAAAGTCCTAAACATAGCTTCTGACCAGAGCACAAAATTCCACAGCATGGCTGTCCTTTTTTTCACGCTGTGCTAAAAGGTTTGAAAACTATGTAACTGTTTTAGTTTTCTAGGGCTACTCTAACAGATTTCTACAAACTAGGTGACTGAAAACAAATTTTCTTTCACATTTCTGAAAGCTAGAATTCCAAAATCAAGAAGTCAGTAGAGCCATGCTCTTTCTAGAGAAGGATCTTGTTCTCCTCTTTCTAGCTTGCACTTCTTAGAATTCTGTGATTTGTAACTGGATTGCTCCAGTTTGTGCCTTCTTCTTTATATGACCATTTTCCTTGTGTGTTCATCTCTCCATTTTCGTTTCCTGTAAGGACACTGGTTATTGGGTTATTGTTGGGACCATGCAGTTAACACAAGCTGAGTATGAAAGAACTGCCCCTCAAGGACTCGGCTGAGAACTGTTAGCAAGGTCAACAGTTTATGAGTTCTGGACCTCCATTGTGTTGCTGTACTTGCCTGCACTCAATTTCTCTGCCATGGGCCTTATGGCCATACCCTGGTACCCCATAAAGGCACCCCCTGCCTTACTGTAACATTTACAATAATCCTGAAGGAATGCGGATCCACGAAGGTGGTGGCTGTGAACAGGAATTACTCCCATTACATTCACCCCACCCTCCTGGAAAATGTCAATATAGAATGATACATTCACTTCCCCTACTGGGGATTATATAGATAAGCATTAGGAAGGTTTAGGTTAAAGCTACTAAATTGGCGAAGCGATCTCAGTAGCTGGGAGGGGCTCAGGGACTCATCCACGAGGTGCTGTTACCCCAAAGACCATATTTACTCTCGGCACAGGGAAAGATGGCCGTCCCCAAAGCCACAGCCATTGTATAGAGCAACATGTAGAGGGTCCCAGGTACACAGTAAACTTTAGGTCAGTCATTAAGCTGCTCATAAGATCACATTCCTTTCCCATGTAGACATTAGACTCACCCTCTTAGCTGTGGATTACCCCAGAGATAACATAGGTATTCCACTTTAGTATATATTAACCTTGTCTTTACTTAACCAGACAGGATTTATTTCTAGGCCCTTGTAACCAGCAATCTGCTGCCACCCTAGCCTGAGGCTCAAGTTCTCATGCTGACCTAGGGCTCAAGTTCTCAAGCCGATCTGGGACTAAAGTTATCAAGCAGGCCTGGGACTAAGGTTATTAAGATTCCTGGGAGCCCTCTCATCCAAAAGACCCTTCCCAGTAATCAAGATCTAAGGAGAGAATGCACCAGACAAATGGACTTCCTCATTCTAAGAATTATGACTATTTATACCTAAACAAAACAGATGTCATGTTTTATGATTATTGTTCCTATACTTTAAGTGCTTTACCTTTTGGAGTAAAATCTTTCACTTACTTCCCCTCACCCATCCTACTCCTGTAAAACTCCTTCAATAATAAATACGCATGTCTCCTGGCCATCAGGGCTACAGTCCTGAGCTTACTCTGGCTGTAGCCGGCTGAGAACATGCTAAGGGACATTGAGGTCTCAGCCTAATTTTGTTCACCTGTGTCGCCTTCCTGTGTACCCACCCCAGCTGGAGCAGGACTTCCGGCAGGTTATGGCCAACTCTAATCCACTGTGAACTCATCTGAAGTAATTACAGCTGCAAAGACACTATTTCCAAATATGTTCACATTCTGAGGTTCCCAGGGGATTCAATTTTGGGGGAGACACTATTAATCTTATTGCCATAATCAAGATCATTTAATATTTTTTACTAGGAGTGGAATCAAACTTCTAGCTTCAAGCAAACTTTGTGTCTAAAATTGCTAAAATCTTCCTGTAACACATGTCCACTGGCTACTTTAAAAGTTGTTAGTCTTGGGGCCAGCAAGTGTCATGGTGGTTAAGGTGCTGGACTCCCACATGGTTGACTACAGTTTGAGTCCCAAGCCTGGCAACTTGCTATCTCATGTTTTATCTCTCTGTTTAAATTTTTAAAGTGACAATAATAAATAATTTTTTTAAGTAGGTAGATTGGCCAACCACAGTGGTGCAGCTATAATGCAATGCTCCATGCTGCTGAGGAGGTATGCTAAGGTCCCAGGTTCTCATTCTAAGATTTCCATGTGCTCATCAGGTATGAGCATGTACCTGTGATCCTGACTGGCCAAGCCTGGGTGTAGGGTTATGGTGTAAAAATTCCCTTGGAAAGCCTGTCTCTCTCTTTCCTTCTGTCTCTCTTTCCCATGGAATAAATAAATAAATAAATAAGCTTTTCTTTTTTAAAAAAGTAGTATATACTGAATGGTCAATAAGATGTGGAAGGAAGAAAGAAGAGGGAAGGATCATTCAGGTTTCTGTGAAGGTGATAGAATGATGATAATGATGAGATGATGGTGTCTACCAACTGCTGAGTATTTCCTAAATGCCAGGCATTTTTCTATGCTAGGACTTTATTAACAACCCTCAGGAGAAAGATTTTACCATTTTTCAAAGAGTAAAATGTTTACCAGTTTTTAAGTGAAAAAAATGGAAGCACAGAGAAGTGAAGTACTTCTGCTGAGACCACAAATTAATCAAGGGCACAAATTAAATCCATGTGAGTGTTAGAAAGTGAAACCAGGTATCCTAACTCCAGATCCTGGAACTTGAGTCACTACACTAAAACTGCCTAAGGAATGTAATAGCACTATATTTAATGAAGAGAACAAAGAAGAAGTCCTAACTGGGCAGAAGATAAAGAAGTGGAGAAAATAAACTTAGTTGGAAGGAATGCTCCCTGGCACTTACAATGAAATCTGAATTACATTTAACATGTTTGAATTAGCATTATTTCTCTAACAAATGAGAGTTGTGCAAAAAAAATCTAATGTGTTGTTTAAGCTTGTACACTTTGGGGTGATTTGTTATGTAGCAATAGATAACTAATATAGGAACTCTAAATGTTAGACCTCACCACCCATCCACAACTCCCACCCACCACTCACATCCCTTCCTGCAGCCTCCATCCTCTGCCTTAGCTCTCTTCTCCATCACTATCAGAACCATTCAACCAGGAAAGTTTTGTTTTCATCTCACTTGTAAATAGATTTTTCCTATATGATTTCATTTGCACAACTATTTCCACAGCCAAAAGTTAGTATGAAAAACAATGACCTGAGGTTCATGTTTCTCGGGGTTACATTCTTGCCTCTTTCTCTTATCACTTTTTATATTGTCCCTTGAAAATCAAATCTATGCCCACATTCATAACCATCTTTCTTATTTTCATGGGTCCCAAATGTACAAATTACCTTAAACCAATCATTGGTCATCACCACTTGGATGTGCTGTGGGCACCTACAGGTGAGCATGTCCAAAACCAAACTTACTAAATTTATTGCAAAATCTATTTTTCTCCTTTATTTTCTACTTTAATAAATGCTGCCTTAGCCCAGGTCATTTTTAATATTTCTCTTTCACTCCCCACTGTTCTTCTAATAACTTTTTAAAACCCTATAAAATCTATTCCTTAGTATACCTTGGATCTATATCCGGTATCTTTACTACCACTGTCTTATTTCTGGCCTCCATGATGTCTGTGTTGGTTATCCCAACAGCCTCCTAAACAGTCTACCCACATCCATATAACAGGAGGTTTGGGCTTTTATTTTAGATTGCATAATTGGAATTCTTCTGTGACTTACTGTCTAGGAGATTTTGGACAAATCAGTTAACCTCCCTCCTTAGGTATAATATTTATAAAACAGTAATAATAGTATGTAGCTCATGGGTTGTTTCTGTATATTAGCTTATACTTGTAACATGCCTAAATAGTTCCTGGAATGGCAATAGGTCTCAGTACATCCTAGTGGTGACTAAGAGGCAGTCTTACATAGTGGTATGTCCATAGATGGCCTGCCTGCTGGGTTTGAGGTCTTATTCTAACACTCATTATTTGAGAAAATGTGGGCAAATTACCGTTCTGTGCCTCCACCTCTTCATTTGTAATATAGGAATAATAAGAGCACGCAATATATAAAATCCTTGTGAGGATTCCGTCATCTATTGCATGAAAAGCATAATGAAAAATGTTGGCATACACTAAATTCCAAAAGTCAGTTGTACGAACAAAATTCAGAAAGTTCATACACCCTGGCAAAAAAAAAAAAAAAAAAAAATTTAAAAAAGGAAATGTATATTAAAGGCACCAAAAGTTATCATACACCCTGGCAAAAAAAAAAAAAAAAAAAAAATTTAAAAAGGAACTGGTATATTAGAGCCCTCAATAGTTACAGGCTGAGTATTTACTGAATGCTGACAATATTCCAGGTGCCCACATTCAGGTCTTGGACTTCACAGCTCATGTCTAGTGAAGAAAGACAAAAATGTGGTTTGTTATAATCTCTTAAATATTAGATACAGAGGTGGGCTTCAAGAACTACAGGAGTCATAGGAAGATCTACTGCATGCATTGGTGTGTTCATGTGTGTGTGCGACTGTGTGTGCTGTATGAAGAGTCAGTGCTGGTTAGGGATGTTTTCTGAAAAACATGATAGTAACAACATTTTGCAAGGATGGGTGGAGTTAGCCTGGTCAATAGAGTAGAACAGGTATTCATAATGAAGGGACAGCATTTTAAATGATAGAAAGAAATACATACGGGGACATGCCCCATTTGAGAAGGGTTAAGTACTGTAGTTTGACTGGAGTTTCAAGGTTCAGTGGGAAATATGAAGAGTACTGAAGCTTGGGAGTTTTGCCAGCTCATGGAGGTTCTGGTATGCCATGGTAAGGGGCCCTGGGGGTATGTGGAGAGAGGAGTTGGATTGTTAGAAGAGATCAAAGAAATCCAGAGGGTTTGTACCCATGTGTCCAACCTAACCCAGGTGAATGAAGTCGTAACAATCTCTTCAAGTCTATAGCTGTAAGCAGGAGCCTACCAATTACTTAATTCCTCATTCCTACAATGCACCACAATCAGTTTTATAAAAGTGGAAGTTTTTGAGGACTGCAAACAAAAACTCGAGACCAAGAACTTCAATGTGGTAGTTTTCATATCTAATCTTTCAGCAACTCTCTAAAGTGTCCAGATACCTTAGATTAGCACTCCATTAGCCAGGCAGTGTATTGATTTCCAATTTGGAGGAGGGTCTAGGTCTGAATGACTTTAGTAAGTACCACAAAAGATAAGTAAAGAGACCAAAGAGTTTCCTGTCTTTTAGATTTAATGAAGTTACTGCTAAGTCCCTGGTTTTTAAGCATACATAAAAATGAGTAAGTTCTATTTTTTTTTCTCTTCAGATTTCACTTGTTCTTTTGATATATTCTGGAAAAAATAACTGCTGAGAAATGACATGTTCTGCTGTTAACAATGGAAGAGACCGTTTCGAGGTCTCAACAGAAAAATGACAGTGTCAGTCCCACTAATGAGGCCTCCTACTGAACCCAACCATTTCATAAAGGTTCTATATATGTGAGATGAGGAAAGATCACTTTTGCTAACAGAAACTACAAGGAGACTTTAAAAAGTTTATGAGGGGACTGGCAGATGGTGTGGTGGATATAGATGCTGGATTCCCACATAGGTGAATGTGGTTCGAGTTCCAGACCTGGTGACTTGCTTTCTCACTTTCCCTTTCTCTCTATCTCTCTCTGGTCAAATTAAAAAATAATAATAACAAATGGAAATAAATAATTATTTTTTAAAAAGTTTATGGAAGGTGTGTATTAAAAACTATGGATGGAGTTGGGACCAGCAAGTGGCATAGTGATTAAGGTGCTAGACTCCTACATGGCTGACCACAGTTCTTGTCCTAGACCTGGTGGCTTAAAAATCTCACCAGGCTCAAGTGCATGCATGCCCAAAATCTTGAGAAGAGACTGGAGGAGAAGGGACGGAGGTGTGGCCATCCTCCCTGGGGGGTGAACTCTCACCTTCCCTCTACCTATGTCTGTTTTTCTTCAGAAAATGCACACACCCTATGACAAAACCTTAAACAAAAACAAACAAAAAACTATGGGTGGAGTTAAAAGAAAATGCGGACCAGCAGTTGGTGTAATGGCTATGTTGCTGGACTCCCATGTAGTCGACCGCGGTTTGAATCCCAAACCCATTGGCTTAAACTCACGCTGGGCGCATGTGCATGCATGTCCAAGATTCTGAGAGGAAAATGGAGAAGGGATTGCGGTGTGGCCATCCCCGTGGGGGGAGGGGATTTCTCGCTTTCTATCTCTGTTTCTGGTGAGCACACATGCCCTATAGCAAAAACCTCTCCAAAAAAAAAAAAAAAGGCACCAAAATAAACTCTTACTTCAATTTCATTTTCCATGAACTTTTTAAAGCTAGCATAAAGCAGCAAAGGGAAAATGTTCCTACGTTCTGTAGCTAGAATAGAGAAATCAAGGGGAACATATGCCTATAAAGTTGATTAAGAGAACAGAGAAAGAGCTTTCTTCTCTTGCATTTCTAACACAGAGAAATAGTTTTTCAATAATGTATTTTTATTACCACAGTTAAGGTGGCAATGACCCAGGAGAGAGTGAAAGAGTATTTGTATTCCTTGCGGTGTATACATAGTGGGATCTTGGCATTTCCTTTGGCACATGTAATTTCCCCAGAGATGCTAGCTGCATTTTTAATGCTGTTGCAGAAATAGGACCTAGAATACATAGATGAGTGATTGAAATATGTTATGTAAGGAAATAAAACTTGTAAAAAGTTACGGCGAATCATAGACTGTGTTGGCCTAAGAGAAAAGATGTTAATTTAACAACCAAGTTATGATGTCCCATGCAAATGTGTGCCGGAGAAAGCAGATCTAGGGCTACTCAGTATAATTCGACTCTTCCTATACCATAAATCCACTCTAGAATCTAGAGGGAAAGA
>NW_006159671.1:2586699-2587770 GCF_000334495.1 Tupaia belangeri chinensis | reverse complement strand
GACCTGGTGACTTGCTTTCTCACTTTCCCTTTCTCTCTATCTCTCTCTGGTCAAATTAAAAAATAATAATAACAAATGGAAATAAATAATTATTTTTTAAAAAGTTTATGGAAGGTGTGTATTAAAAACTATGGATGGAGTTGGGACCAGCAAGTGGCATAGTGATTAAGGTGCTAGACTCCTACATGGCTGACCACAGTTCTTGTCCTAGACCTGGTGGCTTAAAAATCTCACCAGGCTCAAGTGCATGCATGCCCAAAATCTTGAGAAGAGACTGGAGAATAAGGGACTGAGGTGTGGCCATCCTCCCTGGGGGGTGAACTCTCACCTTCCCTCTACCTATGTCTGTTTTTCTTCAGAAAATGCACACACCCTATGACAAAACCTTAAACAAAAACAAACAAAAAACTATGGGTGGAGTTAAAAGAAAATGGGGACCAGCAGTTGGTGTAATGGAAAACCTCTCCAAAAAAAAAAAAAAAGGCACCAAAATAAACTCTTACTTCAATTTCATTTTCCATGAACTTTTTAAAGCTAGCATAAAGCAGCAAAGGGAAAATGTTCCTACGTTCTGTAGCTAGAATAGAGAAATCAAGGGGAACATATGCCTATAAAGTTGATTAAGAGAACAGAGAAAGAGCTTTCTTCTCTTGCATTTCTAACACAGAGAAATAGTTTTTCAATAATGTATTTTTATTACCACAGTTAAGGTGGCAATGACCCAGGAGAGAGTGAAAGAGTATTTGTATTCCTTGCGGTGTATACATAGTGGGATCTTGGCATTTCCTTTGGCACATGTAATTTCCCCAGAGATGCTAGCTGCATTTTTAATGCTGTTGCAGAAATAGGACCTAGAATACATAGATGAGTGATTGAAATATGTTATGTAAGGAAATAAAACTTGTAAAAAGTTACGGCGAATCATAGACTGTGTTGGCCTAAGAGAAAAGATGTTAATTTAACAACCAAGTTATGATGTCCCATGCAAATGTGTGCCGGAGAAAGCAGATCTAGGGCTACTCAGTATAATTCGACTCTTCCTATACCATAAATCCACTCTAGAATCTAGAG
>NW_006159671.1:2572760-2586502 GCF_000334495.1 Tupaia belangeri chinensis | reverse complement strand
AAAGAGTTCATGCTTTTCAAAAAAGACCTTGCAATCTTATCTCCAAATCTGTGATATATCCTTTTCAGATGATGTCTCCAAAGGGTACAGTGACTTTATTAGCTCTCAGATGATGGACTAATGAAAGCCAGTCCTGCCTGGGAAAGGGTATTGTCAAGGCACACATCTGGCAAGAGGCTGGTGTCACTGATGGCAGACAGTGGAGGAACAGATCCATTGCAGGGGAGATAAGTAGGCACACAAAGAAGATGTTTATCAGGAAAATGCAAATTAATCAACAATGATGTACTACTTTGCACCCATGAGAATAGCCAAAATCTAAAGGACTGACCACAATAAGCGTAGGTGAGGGTATGGAGAAAATAGAGCTCTCCTGCATTGTGGTGGAAATGGTGAGTGGTGTGATCACTTGGGTAAAAACAGAGTTTCTCATTAAATTAAATATACATTTATTGCACGGGACAGCGATTCTACTCCAAGACAATTACCCATGTTAAAGAAAAACATATGTTCACACAATGCCTTGTTAAAGAGTATTTGTAGCATGGCCAACAGGTGGCATACTGGTTAAGGTGCTGGACTCCCATGTGGTTGACCATAGTTCGAGTCCCAGACCCAGTGGCTTGAAACTCAGGTGTGTGTATGTGTGTACCCAAAATCCTGAGAGGAGTATGGAGGAGAAGGGATTGCAGCATGGCTAGCTCCCCTTGAGAGTAACTTCTCGCTTTCTGTCTCTCTGTCTCTCCAGAGAGTACACACATCCTATAGCAAAAATCTCTAAAAGAAAAAGATACTGTTTGTAGCAGCTTTATTTGTAATTAGCCAAAACTTTCAACAAACCAAACCTTTCACCAAACCAGAATCATTAGGATATATAACTTATTTTAAGGAATTAACCCAGTCAACTTCAGGGCTGACAAGAGTATCATCTACAGGGCTGGTCAGCAAACTAGAAACTCAGGCAAGAATCAATGCTACAGTCATAGGCAGATCATTTATTTTTCAAGAAACAGGTTTTGCTCCTCAGGTTTTCAACTGATTGGATGAGGTTCAATGGCATTATTGTGAATAATCATTTTTACTAAAGTCAATTATTCACAGATGTTCAGCATATCTGCAAAGTTCTTCACAGCCACATCTAGATTGGAGTTTGTTTACATAACTGGATACTAGTCTAGCCAAGCTGACACATAGAATTAAACATCACGGAGGTCTTATATCAAAGAATATATTGCCTGATTTTACTTACGTAAAATTCTAGAGCAGAGAAAACTCATCTGTGAAGGTAGAATCAAAATTAAGGTTACCTCTTGGAGTTGGAGTGGAGTGACTGGGAAGGGGTAGGAGAGAACTTCTGTGGATGACGGTAATTTTTTATGTATCGATAAGCGTTTGAGCTGCACACACCTGTACATTTGTTAAGAATCGGTGAAAGAACATTTGAGATGGTGCATTTCATGTATGCAAGTTTTAGAGAGGTTTTTTCGCCATAGGGCGCGTGCGCTCGCCAGACAGACAGAGAGAGACAGAGAGACAGAAAGCGAGAAATCACCCCCCAAGGGGGAATGGTCACGCCGCAATCCCTTCTCCTCCATTCTCCTCTCGGGATCCTGGGCACGCACGCACACGCGCCCGGCGTGAGTTTTAAGCCACCAAGTCCGGGACGTGAACCGTGGTTGACTACGTGGGAGTCCAGCGACATAGCCATTATGCTAACTGCTGGTTCCCATGTATGCAAATTTTATATCAAAAGAAAAATCTGTAAGCAAATATTCAAATGTATTTAATGATACATGTGCTGAAGTAGTTAGAGGGAAGTGTACCAATGTACTTTTAAATGTTGTGAAATGGAACTGACAAGTGAATGGTACAGGGGTGGGGAGGTGATTCAATGTGTATTGAGGTAAGTATGGCAGAATGTTAATGGCAGAGTGCCAGTGGGTACTCCACAGGGCTCCCTGTGAAATGCTTTTTGGCTTTGTTCTCTGTTTAAAAATCTTCATAACAAAATGTTGGAAAAACAAACCAATTTGTCAAAACAAGTTACGTTCATCTTTTCTCGATCAACCAACTGCAATGAAAATCCAGTCCCAAAACTAGATCAAACCTCTGTTTTGCTAAACCCAGTGAGCACTGCTATTGCTATAGTGTATTTTGCATTTTGTAGGAGGTGGTTCTAAATTTAAGGGCTCATTAACTTCTCTTGAAAGATGAGTGTTGCCTCATCTTTAAGTATTACTATGTTTCACTTTATAACCACTAATTCTGCTTTCATTTCCTAAGCATAAAACTATCAACCTTTCTGGATTTTCTGTGTCCTGGAGACTTGCTATTCAAAGTATGAGTCAGCAACATTGGTGCTTGGAACTGTTAGAAATGCAGACTCTCAGGACCCACTTCTGACTTACTGAATCAGAATTCACATTTTAATAAGATGGTGATTCACAAGCCTATCAAAGAGTGGGAAACACTACTTTGTAGTTGTCCAAGCTCAATATTGATCCAAGACAGAGCTATTTCCTGATTTCCCACCTACTTCTCTGAATTCTTTCAAGCCTCCTTCATGGGATCCTATTCTTCTGCCCACCACATCTGTGTTAGAGTTCTGTCCCTGACACCCTGATGCAGTTCTGCCCTCAAGATTTAAGCCTTCATCCCACCTAACCTTTGGTGATCATGTCTACCCCAGTGCTGAACGCTACTTCATTGAGGGTCTCACAGACATATCAGATTCACAGTATTGGAAACCAAATCCTTCTTCCCTCCCCTTGTCTTTCTGGCCATATCTCAGCATTGCCACCCTCCATCTAGGCTCCCAAGGGGCCTAGATCATGCCAAATTCCCATCTTCTTTACAATAACTGGTACCACCCACCCGACTCTCTCAGTAACTCTGTGATGAGTCCCCATCTCTTCCTTCCATTGCCACTGATCAATTTATCTCTGCACATAGGCCATTAGGAGCCCTCATAATAGTTTCCCCTGCCTTTGGTGAAGCACTTTGTTCCATTTCTGTCAAAAGCGGTTTTATCTGAAATTAAACTTTTATCAACTCTCTTCTTTGTTTAGAACATCTTTCAATGACGAGCCTTACTTACAGTGAAGTCATACTTTCAAATATCCTGTCTGTCTCTTACCTCTTTTTGGAGCCAGTCATTCTTCCACGCTTATACTTGCACCTCACTCCCTGAGGAAATGGGAAAGACCCACGGTAACTGAAATGCTCTCTCACATCCTAGTACCCCTCAGCACATTACCTCCTTTTTCTGGAAAGTAAGGTTTGAAGAATGTGTATTACCACCTGATCTGTATTTAAATAACCAGGTTTCAAATTCCAGCTTTGTAGTTATATTAGCTATGCAACTTTGATTATATTATCCAATGTTTCTAAGACTCAGATAACATATTTGTAAAATAAGCAGTACGCATGTGTGTTTGCATATGTGAATCAACAAAATATTAGTGCAGCATATACTAAATGTTCAACAGGTTTTGTGGCATGGTTATCATTATACTGCCTGAAAAGTCTTTCCTCCTACTCTTCCTAGTGACCAAAATGACCTGAATGATCTCCAGGCAGTCACAGGCTACAAAACAAACACAACACATAAACAAAACCAAAGAATATCACTGAAGAATACCTTTGGCAAGACAATGATGCATTAGTTTTATTAAAGCCCAGTCTTTGAGTATACATCTTTTCAGTATTCTATGTGATGAAATGGGAAGCACATGCAGAGTGCTTCTGTATACTGACGTACAATGATTATCTCCAAGGGAAGCACTGAGGTGATGGGTTGAAAATTGACTGGCTCATGTTTTTCATAAAACAGCATTTTTAGTCAAAAGAACAACTGACAAACTAGGATATTTGGCAGACATTTTCTAAAAAATAAACAAACTGAGTCTGTCACAAGGAAAACATCTGACAGTATCTGTGGCCAGTGATAAAATGTGAGATTTCTAGCAAAAATTAAAAATTTTAAAAACTTATACATGACATGAGCTTCAGGCTTCCCTGAAAACTGTGGTTACATTAGCAAATTAGATGTTTAAATATTATTTAATGAGCTAGGTCAAAAATTGAAAGATGTGCATGACTCAGGAAACCAAGGTTTTCCCAATGACCAGTGCCTGATGAGACAGAATCGAGAACTGATAAAAGATGTATCAAAGTGCAAGACAGACTGATGGCTTTTCATGTAACGGAGCATGAAAGGTTCATTGATAAGATTTTAGATTCTACATTGCAATTAACATCTAAGAAACTACCTCTAGTCAAGTCTGTGATGTAGTATCAAAGAATAACCACAATTATCTAAAAATGCTATCGCGGTAGTCTTCACTTGTCAACTACCTACCTGTGTGAGGCTGGATATTCTTCCTGTACTTCATCTCCAACAATACCACAACAGATTTAATACAGAGACAGAAATGAGAATCTATCTGTCTTCTGGCAAGCACACATTAAATAGATATACCAAAATGTAGGAAAATGACACTTTTCTTATTAATTTGTTTTTAAGTTAAAAAATATAGACATATTTACTAAGAAATAGTTTGATGTTGGCAAGTAGCGGGGTAGTTATCGTTACTTTTAGATAACCCAATAATTATTTGGGACCAGTCAGTGATGCAGTGGTAACCCAACACACTGCGATACTGGGCCCTCCTGGGAAGGTCCCGGGTTCATATCCCAAGACCTCTGTATATGCCACTTGTACAATCATGTGCCCATGATCCAGACTAGTTAAGGTTGGGGGCAAATTTAATATGAAGATCCTCTTGAGGATGTCTCTATCTGTCTTTCTCTCTCATTAAAAAATATAAATAAATACAGTTTTAAAAAATAATCATTAATTTAAATTTTTTGTTTTAGTTTCTAATATGATAAATATCAATAGATAGTTCACATAAAATTTCCTTGAGTTCTTCTATAATTTAAGATTTTTAGATTCTAAGACAAAGAAAATTGAGACTCAATGCTCTACAGCATTTATTACCAGCTTATATTCTAATTTACATTTTTAATTAGCATTTATTGTCTATACCACCCATTGAATGATTTATTAGCTGATATGAAAAGAGGCTCTTGTTCATTAATATTCCCTGTGCCTTAAAGAGTGACTGGCACATACTCAGTGCTCAATAAATATTTATTGCATGAGTGAATTTCCATTTTAGGGTAAAAAGACTGAGTCTTAAAAAGGTTACATGCCCAGGATTATGTAGGGAATAAGTGGTGGAGCAGGATTCAAATTCAGCTTTTCTAATTGCAAAGTTCATGATCTTGATTAAATTATTGCTCCAAATTGCCTCTGCAGTGAGAATTTGGAGGTGATCTTGTCACAGCAATACTTAGCTTAAGTATCAAGAGACTTCTAACCTTTATGAGCTTTTATAACATCTTATCTTTTATATAAAATGATTTTAGAACTGCAGAGAACTTTAGAGGGTATGGGGACCAACTTCTCTTACTCTTATCCAGGATCAGAATTAGTTATTTAAGCAGCTAAGGAACTGGTCCCTGGAGCTTCCATCCATAACCTTCAAGGCAGTATGCGCCAAACCAATGGTATGGAAATAGCATGATGTAGTTTTCATTTCTTCTCTCTCATTCTAGATCTCCCTTCCCTAAAACCCAGATGATCAAGAAAGGCTTGAAAAAAATGGATCCTGGCATGCCAACTTGAGGGCTTTAACTTTCTGACCACAGAATCTAGTTTTCCATCACCAAAAACCAGGCAACACATCTTTCTGAATTGCGCCTGGATCAATGACACCCTGCTACACATGGTAGACCCCACCCTAGCATCCTGCAGCTTCTCAAATGGAAGCACATACAGTCCAGTCATTCCAGCACTTGACGGAGAGGTAGAGCGTGGAGGTATGTAGAGGTCAATGTCCTTTGGAAAGACTTGCCACATCTCTCTGGGGAATTCACTGCTTTTCCTTTACAAGTGACACTTAAACCAACAAAGAAAAATCTTTTGTTACTAAATAATTTCAATTATTTCAATTATTGCTGTTTCAAGGCAGCAACCAAAGCAAAGGTTAATCAAACTGTCAATAAAAAATATGCTCACATGTGTGTTCACATGTAACATAGCTGGGTAGTTAAGGAGCAGAATTTTAAAAAAAGATCATGCTTCCTACACTGGGTGCTAACAGTATTGAGAGTGACACTCATCTCACACCAATGCCATTGCCCAGAGAATATCCTTGACCAAGGTGGGCCTTAAACACTGCACGGCTGCTTAGGGTGATAAGCTCTCAGCCTCTGGTCCAGAACACATAATCAATAAATAATCATTGAAAGACTAATTTTCCATAATCTCAGTACTTGTTTCAAATATTTATCATGAGCATGGTTTCTGTAATATAGAACACTATGCTTGTACTGAAGACCAAACGAATCCTACCGTCTGTAGCAGAGAAAAACAATTTTTAAATCATGGAGGCTTATGTGCTTTGGTTGGTAAAGATGATCATCTATTACCTTTATAGAAATCTTATATCCAGATTATTGCTGTCAAATGAAAGTATGAACTCAGTCTACAAGCCTACTATAAATTATAAAATGGTAACATCCAGATTTTTAAGCACATCATTGGGGATAGGGAGTGGAGTGGAGAAGGTGTTAAAGAAGCCAGATACTTAAATTAACTCAAGTAAATTAAGAATAGAAGGCTTAAAAACATCCTAACTGCTATGGTCTGACTGTTTGTATTTCCCCAAAATTCATATATTGAAACAAAATTACCATTGTTAGTAGTATTAGGAGTTAGGGCTCTGCAGAGATGATTGGTTATGAGGACAGAGCCCTCATGAACCCTCTTTTAGAGGAGGCCCCAGAGAACTATCTTGCACCTCCCATGAGAAGACATAACAAGAAGGAGATATCTATGAATGAGAAAACAAATCTGGTGGTGCCTTTCCTTGGACTTCCCGGCTTCCAGAACCATGAGACAGAAAGTTAGTTTTTTATAAACTTCCCAGTTTATGGCATTTTGTTATAGTTGCCTGAATGGACCTAAACACTAATTATTGCATTCGTGAGTTATTTTTTTTCCACATAATATTACTCATTTTCTTTCTGGATTCTAATCTATATTATATCCAGACATTAGCACAAACAAAGTACTTAGTAAGTTTTGTTGAATTAACTTAATACAGTGGTTCTCAAATGATGGTCTGAATACCCCTGGATGTAGCAGTGTGTTGGAGTACCTTCCATCATTTCACAGTGGTCAAGTGTCCAGTTTCTTTTTTTTTTTTTTGAGAGGTTTTTGCTATAGGGCGCATGCGCTCGCCAGATAGACACAGAGAGACAGAGAGACAGAAAGCGAGAAGTTACCCCCCAGGGGGGATGGCCACACCACAATCCCTTCTCCTATATTCTCCTCTCCTCTCAGGATCTTGGGCACACACGCACACGCACCTGGCATGAGTTTAAGCCACCAGGTCCGGTACTTGAACCGTGGTTGACTACGTGGGAGTTCAGCGACATAGCCATTACACTAACTGCTGGTCCCTCCAATTTCTTTTTTATTATTGTTATTATTTTAGACATTCAATCACTACACATCATTTATCTTGTAGAGACAATTTACCCAACATGAAATATACTTCAGACCAGTTCAGTTTAGAATACTGTACACATTATCATCAACAGGTAATAAACCATTTCTGTGTCCCACAAATGACTTACTTCTCTATTTTTCTATCTAATTTCCTTTCCTACACTCTTCCCTTTTCCCACCTGCCTTCCACACTGTCTCCAGTGTCCATAACTATTTTCAATGTTTTTATACCCCCCAACCTTTCAGTCTCTACCATAGAGTACAGACAATTGGTATATGCTAAGTGGAGACATACAATGTCTCTCTTTCATAGCCTGACTTGCTTCACTCAGCAATAAAACTTCCAAATTCACCCACTTTCTATCAAATCCCAGGGCCTTGTTGTTTTTTTATGGCTGAATAGTATTCCATGGAGTATCTGTACCCAAGTGTTCAAATTCTAAGACTGTTGTGAACCAGTTGTTAAACATACCTTTGTTTAAAAATTATAAATATTTACAGTTAAATAAGTTATATAAATAAGTTAAATAAATCCAATGAGTAGTCAACACCTATCACTTCCTAATTAGCTGACTACATTTGACTAATAACTATACTTTAATGTTATTTATATCTATTGCATTTTATGGTAGAAACACTATATAATAGTTACCACTGCCCAGCTCTTCCCACACTGAATTATCAGCCATGTTGGGAGCATTTCCACCAGAGGAATTGGAAAATGCACTGACTTTTTTTTCCCCCTACTAATGAGCTGGCTACTACAACACTCTCAGGAAGTAATGTAGCATACCACTTCCTGAGAGTTCTCCAGATTCTTTCTGGTGGTCTAACCAGCACTCTTTTTTTTTTTTTTTTTGGTGATAGGCCAGATCTCTTTAAATATATTAATAAAAAGAACACATTAAAACAGATCAAATGCAAAAGTAGTGAGAAGACTCTAACGGTAAGCAGGTACTAAGGCAATTTTCAAAAATCAGAAACTATGTCTCTTTTCTCATTTTTTTTTTTCATAAAATCAGGTAATTATGTTAATATCTGATGTCTTATTGCTATTCTTAAATGCACTAAAAAGTACTTTGATTCTTAGTCTTAATACAATAAATACTAACAGTTAGTTATAAGTCACACAAAACCTCCTTGAAGTCCTTAGTAATGGAGAGTGTGAATGAGCCAGAGATAAAAAATTTAAGAGCCATTGATTTACCAGTGAAGTTAACTCTATCTGGTGAGGTCTAGATTTGGTATGGTCAAACTAGAAAAGCAGGTCTGTATTCCTATTCTTTTGTGACCTGCAGGAATTAATTCATCTCCTCAAATCTTAGTTTCACCATCTTCCAAAAGACAATGCTAGACAGGCTGATCTCAATGAACCTTCCATTTAGTTGCGATTTTATGAGTAACAAGTGAACTTTGCTTCCGGTCTGAAAGCAGTAAAAATGTTTTGACTCTGTCATCATTTTCATACCTGCAATCCATATCATCACTTTCCTTTAATATGAACTCTTCTTTGCCTAAGTTCCTGCCCCCTAAAAGATTTAGTATTCAATTACATCACTATAATTACAGAAGTCACCACTTGGAAATGTCCAAAAATCCAACGCAACGAGTTCTGCAGCTCTCACCCAAACCACATGCCAGGTAGCAGGGAGGGAATTCAATAAAGCCAACTGGTCCCTGGCCCAGCACTGCACTCCCCAGCAGCAGAGTGAAACAGAAAGACAAAGACGTGTGCTGCCTATTTTCTCTATTGTGACAACACCACGATTTAGTATCTGCGATTTAGTATCTGCGTGGCGTCCTGCAGAATGTGTCAATTATCAGTCTCAATTCCAGGGAGGTCCGCCTCTGCTTTGCTTCCGAACTCACTGCGGCAAAAATGCAAACGGGGGATGGAATAAAAGGCCCCACAGCGCAGCTTCCCTTTGCGGTCACATCTGCGTCGCCCTTTCCCTTGCGCACCGGCTGCCAGAGCAAGAGGTGACACCGCGCCCCAGCCTCCCGGAATCTCAATGTCCAGGCCTCTGCCAACACCACGCGAAAGCCTGGGAAAACCGAGCTCCCGGGTGCAAAGCTGCGCTGGCCGCGGGGAGCGCTTGGGGACATGCGGGAAGCTTGCATCGAGGGGCGCGCCTGCCTCTCTGGCAGATCAGGGACAACTCCCCGCCCTGGAGGCCCGACCCGGGCGGGGCCGAGGAACCAAGGTGCGTTAAAACGTCTGCCTGCACCGCCGCTGCAGGAGCACTGCTCCGGGCGACGCCCAGCCTAAGGGATGCGTCCCGGGCTGCGCCTCCAGGGAGCATCCGCCTCCAGGCAGCAGCTGAGACGCAGCGCTTTGGAGATACTTCTCAAGGTCAAGGCAAGGCGACCTCCCAGGCTGCCTTTAGTTCTGCAGAAGGTCCCCTCCGCGCCGCCCTCCGCCACGCGGCACCGCCAGGCATCGCCATGGCAACCTCCTTTTCTCCCCTCTCTGGTTATTGAACAGCTGAGACCCGGGGTGTCCCTGAACTTGTTTCTGCGCAAGTTAATGCGCTCCTGCGAGGGTCTGGTTTCCTAACTATTGTTCTTTACGCAATTGACTGCTTCCTGGAGCGGAAAAATAAATAAATTAAATTAAAAAAATAAAAAAACACCCTACCCGTGCATTTCAAAGGTAAACCTAATCGTTCTCTTCCAAACCAGTGCAACAGAATAAACAAGAAAGCAGATTCGACCTCAACCCTAATTTACTGACACTAATGCTACAATCATTTTTGCCCTTTGGAGACTTCCGTTCCGCTAGATACAAACTGTTAGCTTTATGACTACCGCTAGTGAGTGAGTAAACTGGTCCTCTCTCCTAGAGGCAAGATTTTCAAGAAATAATTAGAGGTTTGAACATAATAAAACTACAAAGATTCTTATAGAGGCAATGTTTAGAATTGTTGCTTTTTAAAATCAAGTTAAATGTACAAAAATAGTTGGTTAAAAAAGATCAATACCATGAAATACTATGTTTCTTTTAAAAATGAGAAAATACGTAATTCTTGGAAGGATGTTTGAAGTCACTTATGGCTAAATGAAAAATAGGTATCAAATAGTGACTATGGTATCCTATTTTTATTTTACGCCAAGAGAGGTAGCCAGGGAAGTGTTAAGGATGGTTATCCCCGGATGGTGGAATGCTGGGGACTTTTTCCTTACTCTTTCTTTGACAGTGACAGAATTATTTTATATAACAAAAAAGTCCCAGACATGTTTCCCTTTATGTTGCTTGATTGTGTCAACAGGTCTGACGTGTTTCTAAATAAATATAATAGCAATCTAACTATAATTTGTTTATACATTTTATAAGTGAATTTTTATGGAAATACACTTTAGTAGCGAATACGTTATATTTAAGTATATTTTCCTCTAGGGAACGTGTGAAGATTTTAATAGAAAGAGCTCTGGGTCACTTGAAATATTTTTTTTTTCCCTGAGCTACCTAAGTTTTTGCACTTGGTTTTGAAAATAAATATTTTATTAGCTATTTTCTACCAAACAAAATGACCTGCTGAAAGCGTAATACTCAAAAACGTTTTAGTGTCATAAACTTTCATTAAGGGGTAAGACTTTCATTTTGGTCTGTGTTGATTGACTACAGAATTTTAAATTGAAGAGCAATTGCTGGTTTAAAATGGAAATGCATGAGTGATGAGAAGCCCCATCTCTTGTTCCAAGTGGAATCTGTCAAAACCACTTTCTCAGTGGTCCTTCCCTTCAGGCCCCAGAACAGCAGGGAATGGCTTGTCATCTCATTCACAGACAACATGGTCCCTCAGGGATCTCACCAAGGGTGACAGTGAGCCTGGCTGTTGTCAAGTGGCTGGTGAGAAGCCCTGCAGCATTATACTCCAAAAGCCCCTCATTTCTGAGGAAGACTCATTGAGAACCCAAGCCTGACCAAAAGTTGCAATTAAATCAGGTCCTTTTAAAGTTCGAGAACTGTTTGTTGTAACATATCCTAAAGGAAACAATAATAATAATAGACATGAGCAAAGATTTAGCTACAGGAATGCTGGTGTTTACACTATTTCATAACAGTAAAATTTTCACACTCACGTGAAGTCCAGTGCATGGTCAAATGATACATAGCCATTCAAAATGAAGATGCAGAAAGCTACTCAGTCATGTGGGAAAGGGCTCCAGGTGTGCTGTAAGTGAAAAGAAAGGCACATTAAGGGGCCAGAAGGTGGCATGGTGATTAAGGGATAGGACTTCCACCTGGTTGACCAGAGTTCAAGCCTCTGACCTGGCAGTTTGCTCTCTCACTTTCGTTCTTTTTTTTCTCTTGCTCTCTCTCTCTCACTGTCTCTCTCTGGTGAGCACACTTGCCCTGTAGCAAATTTAAAATAATCACAATGAACAAAAATTAAATAAATAATTCTTAAAAAATGGAATGTATAGTACAACTCTATTTTATCAAGTGTTTTTTATCACACACAATATTGAATGTATTACATACATAAATAATTGAAAAGTTAGGCTCCAAATTATAGATTGCCAGTTATTTGTCTTTTTATTTTGCCTTCTCTAAGTCTATTTGTAATAAGGTATTAACGGTCAAGTAATGATGAATATGGCATTAAGGACAGAAACTGTTTTTCACTAGGGATCAGAAGGAGGTAGTCAGCTCTTCGGATTTTTCACAGACGCATTTTGCAGGCCCCTCGACATGCTTGGGGCACAAACATCTTACAAGCTCAGTAATTAAAGGATGCTTCATCACCCGAGTCCCATTACTCAGTTCACGTGTTCACTCGTCTGGACAAAAGTGCTTGAACCTTGTGTTTCTTTACCGTATTTTTAGAGCACAAAGAACACCATTTTCCTGAGGACATCTGTTTACAACATTGAAAATGATTAAATCAAGTGAAAGGTTGTCCAGGTCCCTCGTCAGCATATTCCGTACATTCTCAGAGTGTATGCCTGCTCTGGATTTGGCTCTGATTTTCCATAAACCCTTTACTTACAAGTGCAAAAACAGTTGACCACATGACTCTATAATTGAAAATCCGCAAGGTCTACCCCCTTAGGATGGATGGCCAAGCATTTCAGCATAGCCCAGCGGGCCATTTGCGGTCTCTCCCTGCTAGGACTAGAGCTTCGAGTCCTGCCCCTGCCTTTCCCACCTCCTGTGCTTAGTGGCAGTGAGGCTGCAACGG
Source organism: Tupaia belangeri chinensis (assembly GCF_000334495.1). Lineage (NCBI taxonomy): Eukaryota > Metazoa > Chordata > Mammalia > Scandentia > Tupaiidae > Tupaia > Tupaia belangeri. The sequence goes on along the minus strand of NW_006159671.1, from coordinate 2,573,734 downwards.
CTAACACAGATTGAACTTCTGTTTAGTTTTAACTACAGGGTGCATGTGCTCTCCAGAGTCAGAGGGCTACAGAGAGATTGAGAAAGTGAGAAATCAGAGAGAGAAAAAGTGAGAAATTACCCCATGTGATAGCCATGCCCGAATCCCTTCTCCTCCACTCTCTTTTTGGGATCTTAGACATGCATACATACACGAACACCTGGTATGATCTTCAAGCCACCAGGTCTGGCACCGGAACCACAGTTGGCCATGCAAGATCCAGCACCGTAATGTCTAGGCTATCTGCTGCTCCCAGACTGAATCTTTTTAATGTGCTGGATATTTTAATAATTCTCCTCAAAACTCTTTAAGTATTACTCTAAAAGTGTTCTTCCCATTTTACAACTAAAGAAACCAAGGTACAGAGAATTAAACAGTCTCACGGTCCACGGTTCTTTCATCGTTAGCAGTAAGCAGAGTGTGTGAACCCAGAAAGTCTGGCTCCAACGCTTCGCTGTTGTAACACCACCTAGTTTTTTAACTAGATTATTAGCTTGTGTGATTTTCTGCTAACCCTGACCCTTCCTTCCGTGTAGAGGGACCTTCCCCTTAGCCAAATTCTGACTTTATTTTTCAAACCGCAGATGTGATTTATCTGCCTGTGATGACCGAGGAAGAAAATCTCCACCAATCACCATAGGCAGGCTTAGACTTTCCTTCAATGCTCCCACCTGTGCTTCAGCTGTGGGTGGTACTTACCACATGGGGCGTATTTACCTTCTGCTCCACCAATCTATGAGCCCTTCAAAACCCAAGGTTCAGGTTTCTATTCATTTTTATACCCCAGGCGCTCAGTCCACTATCTGACACATCAGAGGTATTTAATCCTTGTTGCGTGTGTGAGTGATTATGGGGAATACTATGGAGTTCTGCTTGCCCAAAACTATAGTTTTAACGCCCCCCCCCATTACAGCATTGGGCCACCATCGGAGTGG
>NW_006159671.1:2566908-2572400 GCF_000334495.1 Tupaia belangeri chinensis | reverse complement strand
CTATGTTTTTATTAAGCCATTTCAAATCTCTTTTGAAATAAATCTGGGACTAAATAAATATACAATATTAAAGTAAACATACTGTTGGCTCATGCTGACTCTAGTTTAAACTTGGCTTCAGAATTTTCTCAAGGTTTATTTGCAACCGCGTTTGTAAGAGGATCTAAGATACCTTCACAGATATCAAGAGTCAAAATTCCAGAAGCCTCATGTCCATTCACTTTGAGGGAAATAAAACTAGTCTAGCCCTGACATAGTCCCTGCTATTTAATTACAGAAAATGGAGTTTGCTTAGTTAAGGGTTCATTCAACCATTGTTGAAACGCTTATTTCGACTTACACTGCTGTTGCATATTTGAGGGTTCTATTTTAAAGTTTTATGCAGTTCTCATAGATATCTAGTGACTCCTTGTGGAGTTTCCTCTCTCCTTAGAACAATTCAGTAAACAGTTCAGAAAAAAAATGAATCTCAGAGTGAAAGGGCCCGTAGAAGTACTTAGTGCCAACTGCCACCCAATATGGTATCTATTTTGCCCTAACTGTGAAAGACGATCGAAAACTCAGATGAAAACACGACGTCTTTTAGATGACTGCCTCCCTCTGTTCTCCTAGTGGTGAAATAGATTTACAAACCAAGTTTCAATTTTCCTGGGATTTTGCTACAAAGGGAATCATTTCAACAGAGCTCAGAATGAATAAAAAAGGAAGAGAATTTCATACTGGCCAAGCCTATGATGCCTGTTGTGATTGGGTGGGGAACTCAGTCCTCAGGGCAATGTTAGTCTTACTTGGAAGTAAGACAATCAGTGGTTCAAGGATAATGAAATGTGTCTAGAATCCTTACCATCCTCTCTCTCAAAAAATCCCTCTTTCTTACTCTGAAATGTCACCATTACTTTGTGGGTTTTTTTGGCTTTTGATTAGTATTTAATAATCTTGGTAAAACACTTGCTGCTTGGGCCTCAGTATTTAGTGTCATAGCATCACCCTGATAGTACCCTAATTGTCTTTTGTGGAACAAATGTCCATCCTGGTGTGTTATAGTAAAACTAGTCATCTTCATTCTACTCCTGAAGCTTAAGTACAGTCTGACAGTTATAAAAGGCAACCAGATAGTTCTTCCCAGGACACTGAGTTTGAGGTAAGTCATCAAAGACACAAAAAGCCCATCTGAGACCATCATTTGAGCAGTTATGCCGAACCAGACCCTCCCCACTAAGAGTCCATCTCCACCTAAAGCTGCCTTGGATCTTGCCTGCCTGCAAGCCTCATTCTTCAGCTTTCCCATCATTTCTTGACATTCCTAAATCCTTCCAATATAGTCTCCTTTAAAAAAGAAAAGTCAACCATATCCTAAAACTGATTGTGGGGATGGTTGCACATCTCTGTGGATGTACTAAAAACTGTCTACTAAAAACACCTTAAGCAGGTTGATTATTTGGAACATGTATTACATCCCAGTAGAATTTGCACATGCACACACATACACATACATAGGAACACACACACAAAGTCGTTTTCCATCATTTGAAACATGATGAGATATAATTGATACAACAATCCCACCAGAATGCAAATGTCTAAGATGGAAAATATTATATACCTTCAAATCTCTTTGATGTTGAATGTACCAGGAAAAAGTAATAGGGCACTAGTTCTACGAGGTTTGAAAAACTCTTGCAAATATGGTGCTATGCCCTCTCGGCCTGAGAAATCAAGTGGGAGAGGATTGCAGCTGTTCAGTCTGGTGTAAGGACAGTGAGTGGTGGGGTGTTGGAGATAGGTATGGGGATATGTTATGGTAGTCCCAAGGTAAGGGAAACTGTTTGTCAGCAGTCCTATATACAAATTCATCTTAAATCATAAACCCAGTGACAAGTCTACTAGTTCCCTCCTGAAAGTTGTTTAGTATGCACCCTATTCTTTTTAATAAAATGTGTAGCGTTTGAAAAGAAAGGAGAAAGATGTAATTAACCAAGCATATTGCAAACCTTGGAGTAGAAGCTTTATGATTTATAATACAAATCATAATCTTAGACTTCAGCTAAGAATATGATCAGTTTTCTCAGGGTTATAGAACCAGGAAGTAAAGGAGATAAAATTCAAAGACAAAACTCAGCTTCACAGTCTACTGATTAAAGGAGCTGAATCCCACAGGGCCAACCAAGGTTCAAATCCCACCCTGAAAGCTTCCTGACAGGATGGAGAAATGCAGGAAAAGGGATTACAGTGTACCATGCTCTACTGGGGGAAGAAGGTACTTCCTCCCTTTCTCTCTCCCTCTCTGTCTCTCTCTGATGGGTGCGTGCATACTATGGAAATTACAAGCTAAATGATGTATAGCGATTGAATGTACAAACATGTGTGTATATATATGTGTGTGTGTGTGTGCGTGTGTGTGTGTGTGCGTGTGTGTGTGTGTGCGTGTGTGTGTGTGTGCGTGTGTGTGTGTGTGCGTGTGTGTGTGTGTGCGTGTGTGTGTGTGTATACATAACACAAAACAAAAAAATTAAACTTGGTGGTGAAGTGGCAAGGGAAGCTGGATCTCACATGGAAGACTGTGTGGTTCAAGTTCCAGACCCAGTGGTTTGAGAAACAAGTCAAATGCATGTGTACATGTGCTCAAAATCCTGAGAGGAGAATAGAGGAGGTGTTGTGGTGTGGCCATCTGCCCTGGGAGGACCTTTCTCACTTTCCCTCTCTCACTCTCACTCTCTCTCTCCTTGATGAATGCACATCCCTCTAAAAATTACTTTTTTTAAAAAATTCAAACTAAATTTCATTTTATTTCAAAGGTCATGCTTTTCTTAATGTTCCCCATAATAATTGCTCTTTCAGGGTTCTAGGATGAAATTTATCAGTCATAACTGAGGACAGAAAGAACTAGGCAAGAGTATGTATATCCATTCCTACTAATAAAATATTAATTTTTCAATTAAGCTAACATGATGAGAAACATTTTGTACTTTTTCACCTATTCACGCACACCAAAAACAAAGACCCACACATTTTCTAGGAATATAAGGTTCATTTAACCTGTCCCTAGCTTACCTCTTAGCTTCATCTCTCTGTACTTGCACATACACTCCTTAGACCATGCCATGAATAATTTACATGCCCTGTCTACTGGAGTTTGTTTATGTTCTTCTCTGCCCCAAAATACCTTTCATCAGGTGACCCCTTTTTTTGCTTAATCATTTCAAGGAAAATAAGCTCAGTTCAACCTTCCCTTAACTTGATCATCACCAGAGACGAACCTAGCACCCTTTCTACCTACAGACTTCCAAAGTATTCTTTGTCCATCTCCAGCACAGCAGGTTCTAGCCTATACCTTGTTGGTGATTCGCCTCTGTCTGCCACTAAAAGGCAAAGTACTTGAGTCTAGAAACCAGAAATTCCATCTATTTGTCGTTATATTTCAGTCTCTACTTGGTGCCTAGAATATATTAAGTACTCCATCTATGCCTGTTGATGAACTATTGGGTTGTCGGAGAAGTCATGACACATTTTTGTCATTTGTTCATAGAAAAATACGTTATGACTTTTCTTATGACCCATTGCACAATTAATCATTTAGTAGTTTGGTCAAACTAAAACTTTGTTGCCCTAAGTCTAATAAAATCAGTACAGTTTATGATGGAATGTTCTAGTTAAATAAATAATCTGTGTAAGAAGTTATTTATATCATAAATATTATCACAGAGCTATCATGTCATGAAATATATAGAAACTCCAATAAACATAATTATATCATTTCTCTTTGATGAAATAATTTTGGAGTTTGTAATAGTTGGAAACATCATAGGTTCTCATTGGTTGTCAATAGTAGGTACGTTTTGGCATCATTTAGTAGAAGTCTTTATTAAGTGTCAGAAGATTTATTACATAGTGTTATCACTGCTATTATTCCAAATATTGATCAAATAATATTTCTAATTCTAGAAAAAATGCTTATTTTGAAAGAACCTTAGAGTTTCAGCAATTTTCTGAATAGCTTTACCTTCTGATACTGCTATTCTACTGCGCTGACCTTAATTGTAAGTATGTTACCAATATTAAGGCTACTCTAGGCAAAAGTCCATGCTTGGAGGCTAAGCCAAAGACCTCTTGTCTGTGTGTTCCCAACTGACTTGCTCTGTCTTTAATTTCCAATTCCCAGATCTTAATTCGTTACCCTGACTTGCTCTCACATTTTACCTCCTTCATCTTTTACAACCTTTAATTCTCTGTCCCTGGTATTTAGACTTCAGTAATCCAGAAAGGTTTGGGCTTTAGTCCCTCTTTTACTTTTGACTTTGCAGTTGCCTCTGTTAAGGATTCTACTCCACACTCTAGTAGATTTTTCTCTTTGCCTGGGATGTTCTCAACTTATTTCAGGGAGCCTGGAGGGTAGAGGGATTAGATAGGCAAATCTTTGACACATTTATTTGTTGTTCTTGGCAGAGGGCAGGTGTGCTCACCAGGAAAGAGACAGAGAGAAAGCACCCCTCCACTCCCTTTGCCAATGGGCCATGACCATGATGTAATCCCTTCTCTGCCTTTTTTCCATTTTGGGGGATTTGGGGCATGCATGTGTAGGTACCCAGTGTGTTTTTCAAGCCACGGAGGCTACATTTGAACCACAGTCAGCCATGTGGGATCTGGTTCTTTAACCACTAGAGCACAAGGTTTCGATTTTTGTTGTTGTTTTTGGGTTTTGTTTTGTTTTGTTTTTAGAGAGAAAAATTTTCACTATAAGATGCATGTGCTTGCCAGAGACAGAGAGAGATAGAGAGACAGAAGAAAGAAATCACCCCTCGGGGGGAATGGCCACCCTGCAATCCCTTCTCCTCCATTCTCCTTTCGGGATTTGGGCATGCATGCACCCACACCCAGCACGAGTTTGAAGCCTTTGAGTCTGAGACTCAAACCGTGGTTGACTATGTGGGAGTCCAGCGATGTAACCATTATGCCATCTGCTGGTCTCAACCACAAGGTTTTAATTCATCCTTGCCATCACAAATATATGATTAACCCCTTATGATAGGAACTCAGCTGACTTTTGACCAACTTCCAATGACAAGCAATGAACCCTGCATTAGGAACAGCTATGACCTCAGCATTTCCTAAATTTTAATCCACACCTTGAATATCTGTGTGTGCGCATGCGTGCACACAGGCAGTACAGTTTCCTTTTGTGTTTTAAAATCACCACCTGGCCTCAGATAACAGGTTGAGGAGACACTTTAAAAGCTTCCTCTCTGTACAGTTTATTATAAGAAGAGCTATTTCCTGACAAAGTAAATATTTAGAACAGCTTTTGTTTATGAAGACTTGTAAAAGAATGAAATATGCCCCCTAGGCTAAAATTATGGGTCTTTTCTGTTTCATTTAGAGATGCTAGGACATCTTAGTAAAATTTTAACGTGTGTATGTATGTCAACATATTTGTGTGATGCCATGAAGTATTTATATATTAAATTATGTCATATGAACTAGACATGTTTTCAGCA
>NW_006159671.1:2543348-2566877 GCF_000334495.1 Tupaia belangeri chinensis | reverse complement strand
GGAACTATGGCTATTGTATGTCTGCCACGAAGTCATTCCATGGCTGTCACAGTGTTGGAGGTAGGGAAGATCGACAGTCAGAGCAAGCATGGATTTCCTTTTCTCACTTTTCCTACATGTTCATTCCTCAACCCTTCCTCTTTTATTTTTTCTTTCAAGAAAATCTGTAGGAAGTATCAAGTATCAAGAAATATATATGAAAGAAATTTTAAAGTTAGAACTATTACCTGTCTCAAAAAATTGTTTCCCACTTTTGGAATTGAAATACTCCAGCTTAGTGCAAAGCAATTCCAATTGCCACCCTAGCTTAGAGTCAGAACCACTGTGGGCACGTCTGTAACTCCCCTTTGAAACAGCTATGACTCCTACTTTTTTGTTTTTCCTCAACCAGACTCGGAGTTAAAATTAGCTGGTTTTACTCAGATGGAGATTGAGATGCTAATATTTCCAAAGAGTTCAGCCCAAAAGTCTAAATATGTACATTTCTCATTTTCCATAGTCTTTTAAATGTTGACATAGAGCATTCACACTGCACTTATTCATGGAATTGATGCTTAATTTGAAACATATTTTCCATTAGAGAGATGATTGTATATGGAAAAGGAAATAACTCCCTTAGTCCCTCTGTGTATATCAAAAGAGAACTCTGGAGCCATTATATAGTTTATGCTTAAGATTTTGATTAAAAGATACCATGAAAATCCCAGAAGAACTCAGCCCAAGGTAGAGAATTTGAACTGAACATATTGAGAAAAGATTGGGTGCCCAAATACCAGTGTTAAATATCTTTTCTTCCTGAACTATATAATAAACAACCCACATGAATGTAAAAACCAGCAACTTCCTAAATAATGGCCACATCTGTTTTCCAGTCACATTTAAATCCCCTATCTCTAAACTTGGTGAAGCATTCCATTTTAGAGCTGGAATGGAATTTAGTCCAATTCCCTCCTATTACAGATGAGGAAATTGAGGCATGGAGCGATTTCTCCTTAATAACCCATGCTAATCCTTCCAGTCTTTTCCTGAGTCTCTCCTTGGGGAGGCCTTCTCTGCTTTTACCACCACAAATGAGAGCTTCCTACTATATGCTCACAGATTCATCTGCATTTTTCCTTCACAGTGCTTAAGTTTTGAGTATGCAATTGGAAGTCATAGTTTTTTGGTTTAGGGTTTGTGGCCAAGAATGAAATCTACGTTAGCTCGAAAAGCAGGGTTCTCTCTGCCTAGCATATGCCAGGCACCTAAAAAGTGACTAACATTTATCTATCTATCTATCTATCTACCTATCGATCGATCTATCTGTCAGAAGGCATGTTCACTTGTCAAAGAAGGAAAAAGAAAAGAGAGAAAAAGGATATCCCATGGGATGTGACCACAATGCAACCCTTTTTTCTCCATTTTACCCCCATTTCTCTACCTCATCAGGGTTTGAGACATGCTTGCACACACACCTGGCATGTTCTTCAAGACACTGGGCAGGGATTTGAATTGGGTCAGCCATGCAGGAACAAGTCCCCACTAGCAGTGCTTGGGCACTGTGCTACGGGCTCAGCCCTGACCCGTAACTATTTAATTTGATGTCTACGCAACATGTTATGACATTATTGTATGAATTGTTTCCTTTTTACAATAAGAGGCTAGACTACATTCTCTTTAAAATTTATATCAGTCAAAGTGGTGAATGTTTGGTAAATCCAGTGCTATTTCCACTACACCACACGTGTCAGACAAGATGTGTCTTCTTATGTCATGGTTTCTCCATTTACCATCCATGTAACGTAGCCAGGCCCCATTCAAAGAGTGCAGAGTACACTGAAAGAGGGGACTTGGCCCAGATATGCGTGGAAAGTTCGCCTGATTTCAGACACTAGTGACACTTCACACTCTGTTGGCTGTCAGTGGGCCAGTATTGGATCTATGCAAATTAAAAGCCAGATACACAGAGCACTCATAAGTGGAGGGCAAGAGGTCTTGTCCGATAGGGCAAAGAGAGCAAATATAATTGGCACTGAGATAAGAATACACATGTTCCCAGGAAGAGCCATTCTGAAGAAAGCTACTGAACCAAGATTGAAACGGAGATGCAAATAAACACCACTTTCACCTTTGACCTCCAGAGAAGCTTGATTTATTAAGAGCATAGGAAAACAGAATGATTTGTCTCCTGCGTTAGCCATAGGCATTGCAATGAGATCATGGAAGGAAAGGAAAGTGCGTTTGTTTTAATCCACTTTGCCTTATCCCTCTGCAGGCAAATCTATAGGTTTCCCGGCATCACAGAGAAGTGTTTATTGAATTTTAGGACATAATTCTTCTGCCTGCCACCTCCCATTCTGTGAAACTGTCATGAAGAATGAACACCCTTTGAATTAATAAAAAGGCGAGAGTGAGAGAAAGGTGAAAATTGGACTGACTTCTTCAACATAAAGAAAGGTAAGAAAGATAAAGATAAGATATGTGACAAAATGCTACCTTATCCTGACCAAAAGGACTTTGCTTCTTATAGTTTTAAAGCAAAACTCAGCCCTTCACTGTGGGATAGTTAGAAAGATAGCCAGATGATAGCTAGCGACTTAGCTGGCTGTGATAGGTAGAGAGATGAGAGAGAGCTCTCGGTCTATTTCCTTCTCTCCCTTCTCTCTATCTCTTTCTCTGTCTCTGTCTCTCTCTCACACACACACCTCTGTATTTGGCACAAGGCTAAAGCTTTATATTTAACCTCTGCAACTAGAAGTGGATCTAGATATTATGAGATTATGAGGCTTGAAGCTGATTAAGGAGAAAAAAATACTACAAAATTGCTAATACAAAATTAGACGCTGACTTTGGAAAAATGTATGTACAAATGAAGCCTTAAAACAACTTTTATTAGCATCATAGTAAGCTGACATCTTCTACAACTTGGATATGGTATTTTTTAAAAAAACTTTTCTCAACTTGCATAAGAAGGAAATGAGATTTAAAAGAGTGATTTGTCCCATGTCTTAGAACTCAGGGTGGGGCAAAGTAAAGTTTTAGAATAAATTAACACTTGGGCCAGCAGGTGGCATGGTGGTTAAAGGTGCTGGACTCCCACATGGCCGACCGCAGTTCAAGTCCTGGATCTGGCGGCTTGCTTTCTCACTTTCCCTCTCTCTCTTTCTCTGACTCTGATCAAACTGGAAAATAATAATAATAAGTAAAGTTAAATTAAAAAAAAAAGAATAAATTGACACTTATGGTTGTTTATGGTATGGATAGTAGGTCACATTTCAAGCAGGATGTTTCTATTCTTTTGATTGAAGAGAGGCCGTTCTAAGAGGTCAATGCCTTCCAATGTGATGTGTCTTTTTCTTCCCCCTCTGGGGTGTGCGACCACCATCCCAACTACTCACAGAACATATAGAAACAACGTGGCATGCAGCCGGGAGTGTGAAATCCCATGGTGCTGGCACCTCAGGGTTCATGGACACTGAGTGGCAATAATACATTTTTTCAATGAAATCAAAATAAAATGATTTTAGTGCTTTGGGGGACAGAAGCTCATTTCCTTTTCTCTTCTTTATTCCCAATCAAATGCTCCAGATGATGTTCAAGATACACAGCTTTAACGCAAACACCACTGGAACTAAAATAAGCAGTAAATGAATCTTGAAATTTTGTCATATTTGTTCCATATTTTAAAAATAAACTATTGGGACCAGCAGTTAGCGTAATGGCTATCTTGCTGAACTCCCAGGTAGTCGACCGCCATTCGATTCCCGGACCCGGTGGCTTAAACTCACGCCGGGCACGTGAGTATGCATACCCAAGATCCTGAGAGGAGAATGGAGAAGAAGGGATTGCAGCATGGCCATCCCCCCTGGGGAGTGATTTCTCGCTTTCTATCTTTCTGTCTCTCTCTGTCTTTCTGGTGAGTGCATGCGCCCTCTATCGAAAACCTATCCAAAAAATAAATAAATACATAAATAAATAAATAAAAATAAACTATCACACATAAAATTTAAGCCACCATGATATCTCTCCTCAATTACATTTCTCTTTAGCTTGGTCATTGAGTCAATGAGTAAATGAATGAATAAATGAACATACTAGGAATATACACAGTTACAAATTCCTCCTTTCTTTCTCAACAGTGCTGTAAGTGGTTCCATCCTCCACTAAAATGCCCACAAACACTTCTGCAAATTTGATGAAGAAACATGAGGTGGATATTCAGATTCATTCCGAATGTCAAAGAACATCCTTTGGCAAGACATGCAACTACTGTGAAAGCCTGATTGGCAAACCTTGAGTCAACTCTGAGTTGGTCTGTCCCTGAGTCTGTGGCCAAGTTACAGGCACAAGATGCATCTGTCTTTTAAAAAATTGTCCTTAGAATCTCCCCATATCCATTTTTAGAACCATAGAATCATTTCCCTTTAATATCTAGTGAGATCTATAGAGGGAGGTGAGGACAGACACCACCAAAGGTTATGAAAAATCAGCATCCATATGTGAAAGTCACTTTTTATCATTAAAGGTGTGACATTTTATACTCAGCTGGAAAAAGGAGGGTAACATAGACATGGGAAACAGAATCACATCAAAGTTGTGTGACCCACAACATTTAAAGAATTCCTGTCTTTGAGTTCAGTTCTGGCTTTTGTGGTCAAGGAAGAATTGCTTGCAACCTCTGGTTGGCCTAATCACTAGAGGAAAAAAAAGAATGAGCTTGTCCCCATCGTACCATGGTGCAGAAGCCTTCCTCTCAGTGAAGGCAGTAGAAATCTCTTTAGAGTCTGAAAAGAGACCTTAATTAAATTAGATGTCCACATTAGTCAACGGCTTGAACTCGATAGCTGAGTTTCTTCATCTATGATATGGGGATGGTGATAGTGATTTCCTCAGTAGATGGACTTTTAATGAAGTATTACATCTAAAGCTTTGATGTTAATCATATTATTAATAGTAGATGTGTATTAAAAAATACATGATTTAACCAATGTTGTTAAAAACTAGGAACTGGGGGCCAGCAGGTGGCATGGTGGTTAAGATGCTGGACTCCCACATGGCTGACCATAGTTCAATTTCTGGGTCTGGTGGCTTGAAGATCACTCCAGGTGTGTGTGCATGCATGCCCCAAATCCCAGGTGGACAATGGAGGAGAAGGAACTGTAGCATGGCCATACTCCCTGGGGGATGATTTCTCACTTTCCTTCTCATTGTCTCTATCTTTCTCTCTCCTTTCTAGCAAGTATACACACCCTGTGGCAAAATCCTTTAAAAAAAAAAAAAGGAATAAAAAGAAAAGAAAAAGGAAGGAAGAAGGAAAGAAAGAAAAAGAACCAGTAACTGGACTGCCTCTTGTCTGAATAGTCTACCCCCACCATGGACGTCACTCCAGGAGCCACCATGTAAATACACATGACCTTGTCCTCAGACCACAGTCAGTGTGGGCTGTGTGGCTGATGTGTTATTCTCTGAGACTTTTGGAACCAGAACTAAAACAGGCAGTCTCTCTTTGAGTAACTTCCAGCCAAGGATATAAAACCCAGAAGTCGATGTCTCAGGAGGCCACGATCGTCCACTGTGAGTTAAAATGCTGCTGTTCAGTGGGATGGAAGGACAACATGGTATGCAAATGGAGGCAGATATGAGAAGCAGTAGTGTCCTGACATGCTTGAATCTCTGCTTGCAGTTGGTCCTGAGACAGCTATATCCCTGAGGTCCACAATGTCAGCATGTGCTATCGGTACCTTAAAAATCCTCCAAGACATTACCTTTATATTGAAACTGGTTGACTTCTGGGTTCTAGGACTTGACAATGGTGGTAGCACTCACATAGGAGGGATATTAAAAAAATAATAATGAAAAATGCTTATGAAAAACTATGTATGGATTTCAAATTATTTTGCACCAAAACATGCTTGTAGTTTAATCCCATTTTTCCACAAACTTTTTGAAATTTCCTCATATATTCTCTCATTTTCTTGTTGGTAATGCTGACAGGTGAGTATTGCTATCATCCACATTTTCTAGATAAGGTAACTGAGGTTCCAAGAATACAGGTGGTTGCCTAAACAAATCACGAATGAACAGAGGGACTGGGGCAGGACGTAATCGCGCTGCCTCCGAGCTCTTCCCTCCCTCCAACACTCCTTGCCTTCCCTTTCTGTTTTCCTCTCTCCCTTCAGCTAAGTAACCTCTCTGGTTCCTTCCGGTGTCAGCCTCTCACCACCCCTTCAGGAAGCTTTCCTTAACTCCAAAAACCTGGAAAACATTTCTGTCCTATGCTCTGTATCTTTTACGTTTCTCCTTATTGTAACACTCATTGCTTTGCATCCTAAATGTCTCTCTTCTTTTCTATGTGCTCCTTGAGTCTGTGAACTATTGAAAGGTAGACAGCATCTCTTTTCTGTTTCCGTATCCCATACCAGGCATAACTCCTGGCCGAAAGGAAGCCCTTTATCCATCTAGTTAGAACTGAATTAACAAAGTATATATTTAGAGGAGGAAGAAGGGGAGTTACCCATGTTTCCAAAATCATAGAATGAAAGCCACATACATGTTCATACTGCAGCTTAGTCTAGCAAGCAGAATTTTCTCTTCTTGGGCTTGATGCTCCTATCCTATAAAAGAAACTAATTCAAATCATCCTTGTGCTTAGCAAGCCCTCTTCTCTACCAATTCCCTGCAGCTCTGCAGCTCTGCTCTAATTAGGAAGTGAGAATGGATGTAAGAAATAACCTGAGGAAAATTTAAGTATTCTTGCCATCTCATGGTAGAGCAACAGCATGGAAAAATGTGTGGTGGGCTAATAACATTCATAAAATTTCTGGCTTTCACTTCCGTTGTGCCCTCCAGGACTAGAAGTCATTGCTCTTCAGCAAGTTTTACCTCACAACATCAATATGTGTCTGGCTTTTATATTTTTTCTTGACACTTAAGGAAACATATATATATATATATATATATATACACACTTCCTCTAAACTGTATATATACATATATACTGTCCAAAAGCATATGAGAATGTATATTTTTATTAAAAAAATAAATAATTCATAATTATATTACCAAATATTCTTTCAAATTAAATTATAATAGTGTTGAAAAGATACTATTTAATCCATTTTAATTTTTTTAATTGATAAAAAAAAGTGTGTATATTTATGACCACAACATGATGTTTTGAAATATGTATGTATTGTGGAATGGCTTAGTCAAGCGAATTGTTATGTCCATTATCTCACATACTTACATTTTTCTGGTGAAAACATTAAAATCTACTCCCCCAGAAGATTGGACAGTGGCACAACAATAAAAAGCAACACTCTGTGAGGTTGCCCCACGTGGAAAGGCTCCTTGTTCATGTCCAGAGCCCTCCTTGAGTACAACAGGCATGCAAGTACCCATGATCTGGGCTCACTGATGCTGAAGATGGGTCATGTCACTAAAATTCTGCAGGGGACTCTCTCTCTCTCCTGGAAGAAATAATTACCTGAATTTTAAAAATATCTACACTTCTAATGATTTTCAAAAATAAAATACATAGTTATCAACTATAAGCATCATGCTGTATGCTGGATATGTTGAATTGATTTTTTCTGTCTAGCTAAAAATTTGAGCCCTTTTACCAATATCTTTCTCCCAGCCTCTAACCCTTGGTAGCCACCATTCTATTGTCTGCTTCTATTAAGTTCAACTTTTTTAGATTCCACAAGTAAGTAAGATCATGTGATACTTGCTTTTTTGTGTCTGGCTCATTTCATTTAACATAATGTCCTCCAGGTTCATCTGTGTTGCTGAAAATAGCAGGATTGCCCTTTTTAGGGCTGAATAGTATTCCATGGCAGATATGTATCACATTTTCCTTTTCATTTATCTATTGAGGAACTTGAGCTGGTTCCAAATCTGGCCTATTGTGAAGAACACTGCAATGAACATGGGAGTGCAGATATCTCTTTAACATACTGATTTCATTTCCTTTGGATAAGTACCCAGGAATGATATTGCTGGATCATACGATAGTTCTATTTTTAATTTTTTCAAGAACTCTCATACTGTTTCCCATAATACCTATATTGATTTGCATTTCCATCAACAATGTGAAAGGGTTTCTTTCTTTATCTCCACCTTCTCCCCAACATTTACATTTCTTTCTTTTTTTTTTTCCAAAATAGCCAGTGTAACAAGTGTGAAGTACTAGCTCCTGGTGTTTTCAGTTTGCATTTCTCTAATGATAACTGATATCGAGTATTTTTTCATATACCTGTTGACCCTTTGTGTATCTTCCTTTGAGAAATATCTATTCAGGTCCTTTCCCCATTTTTTTATTTGCTTGTCTTACAATTGATTTGTTTGAGGTCTTTAAAAATATAATTTCTTAAAAAGTTTAGACATTATCCCCTTATCATATGAATGGTTTATATATTTCTTTCTCATTTCATATACTGTCTCTTCACTCTTTTGATTGTTTCCTTTGTTGCACAGAAGTTTTTGTAGTTTGATGTAATCCCATTTGTCTATTTTGTTTCTGCTGTCTGTGCTTCTGGGATCATATTTTAATAAATTACTGTCTAGATCAATGTGATGAAGATTTTTTTCCTTTATTTTCTTCTAGTAGTTTACATTATCAGATTTTGCATTTAAGTATTTAACCATCATGCCTAATTGCTTTGGCTAAGACTTCCAGTACTATGCTAAATATAAGCAGTGAGAGTAAGCATCTTTTTCTAGTTCCTGATCTCAGTGGAAAAGCTTTCAATTCTCAACACAGAGTATGATGTTTGTTACCACCTTGTAGTCTATGACCTTTATTGTGTTGGGATACATTTTTCTATACTTAATTTCTTGAGAGTTCTTGTTATAAAATGATGTTAATTTTGTTGAATGCTTTTTCTGCATTTATTGAGGTGATTATGTAGTTTTTTTTTCATTCTGTTTAATGTGGTGTAACACATTTATAGATTTCCATATGTTGAACTATAATTGCATCCCTGGAATAAATCCCACTTGATCATAGTGAACGATACTTCATGTTTGCTCATGAATTTAGTTTGCTAGTATTTTGTTAAGACTTTCTTCTAATCCTTTCACTTTCCATTTCTTTCTGTCCTTAAATGTGAAGTGAGTTTCATGTAAGTGGCATATAGTTGGGTCTTATGTTTCTTTATCCATGCAGACATTCTAGTTCTTTTGATTGGCAAATTTCATTTATTTACATTAAAGGTGATTAGTGATAGGTAAGAAGTCACTACTGTTATTTATTTTAATAATTGTTTTCTAATTGTTTTCTTCTTTGTTCTTTTCTTCTTCTCTCAACCTTTTTTGTGATTAGATTACTTTTCTCTAGCTATATGCTTTGATCCCTAATTTTTTGTGTGTGTATCTACTATAGGATTTTTCTTGGTGGTTACTATTTACACAAAACATCTATAGTTATATCAGGCTTTTTTAAACTGGTAACAACTTTTTTTTTTTTTTTTTTTTTTTTGCTATTGGGTGTATACAGTAAATAGAGTAAAGAGAGATGAGAGAGAGAGAAAGTGATAAAGCACCTCCCAGAAGAGATAACTATGGCTCAGTCTCTTCTCACTCATTCGCCTCTCAGGATTTCGGGCATACACCTGCATCAGGCATGTTTCTCAAGCAGCTGGATCTGGAACTCAGACTGCACAGTTGTCCATGTAGAACCCAGTCACCTTAACCACCATGCCACCTGCTGGTCCATATAACAACTTAATTTTGATTGCATATGCTAACACTATACTTCCATTCCATCTTCTTCCTCATATTCTTTTCTTTTTAATATAATAATGTATAAGTTCTTATATCATGACTTAACAAATTATTATATCTATTATTATTTTAATAATTTTGTCTTTTTACCTTCAAACTAAAGATATGTGATTATGTAGCATCATTACAGTATTAGACTATCCTCAATTTGACTGTGTACTTATTTTTTACCATTTTATACTTTCAGAAGATAAATTTTTAGTGAGCATTTTCTGTACCCAATTAGATTTTCTCCCCGGCAAATTTCTCAAACAAGGAAATAACAATTGAAATGGATGCCAAAATGAGCCACCAGACATAAAACTTTTGGTATGTGTGTGTAAGTGAGTGAACCTCATTTCTCAGCTTGACAGAGAAGAAAGCCTTTCTGTACGGAGACCATGCTGAAATGGTTTTGAATTATTAGAACTTCAGGGAAAATATGCTATTTTAGGTGGGCGATGTGTTCTGAAGCTGTGAGTCTCTCACCATCCTCATTAAATAAAATCTGAAAGACCAAATCCTCATGCAGGTTGGGACACAAGGTTTCAAACAGTTGCTGAGCCCTGAGGGGCCTACCTTGTGACCAATAGCTATCCAAGTTGTTCTTTGAATGCATTGTCCCCTGAGTAAATGGAAGCAGGAGATGAGAGCTCTTCAGCACTAAAGAGGACATAGCAAACAAAAAGATATGTAGCTTGAGTGCTTTTAGAATTCTGCAGCTTAGCTCAGGGACACTGTGGGATGTCGCCTTTCTTCTTGTGAGATGGGGGTTGGGCGATTGGGGGAGTCACAGAAGCACAGAGGGTTAACGTAATTAAAACAAAGGTCTCCTAATATGAGGAATTGAGTTTGAGTGAAGGAACATATTCCTCAATCACTGTCAACAATATTTTCCATAGGACGCGTTTGGGTTCTCCAGCTTGCAAGATTGTATTTAAAACCTCTACAAGCTGTATTCACCTTCCATGAATCTTTTTGTCCCCCTCTTTTTCTACTTTGATGCATTGGAAGAATCTATTTAACTGCAGCTCTTCATTTGCTGATTATAATGAGGAAAGGATTAGTTGATTTATAAATACAATTTATCATGAAAGGCACTAATGCTAAGAGATAAATTAAACTCATGTTCGTATTTATTGCTGTGAGGATGAGAAGAGTTACTTGGAAATCAGCTGCAAACCTCTTCCAAACAGAATGCAAGTGAAAATCAATAATTCATCCTCACGCATCTTTCTGCACTTTGCTGGCAATTGCAGACAAAATTAACAGCAACTGTGACAGCCAAAAGAAATGAATTTACCATGTGCCCAGGAGGATGGCACCATTTCAGTCCCAGTGACACACTCTACATCTTTTATACTTTTTGTTCTGGAAACTTATGAGTCTGATATTTCCTAGAACTCAGGTTTACCTATAAGCAATTACTTTAAACATTCTTTTTAATTTAGCTTTATTTATTTATTTTAATTTGACCAGAGAGAGACAGAGCAAGAGAGAGGGAGGGAGAGAGACAGAAAGTGAGAAAGCAAGTCACCAGGTCCTAGATTCGAACTGTGGTCAGCCATGTGGGAGTCCAGTGCCCTTAACCCACCATGCCACCTGCCAGCCCTGCAATTACTTTTTTTGTTTGTTTGGGTTTTTATGGCAAGGTTTTTGTGAGTGAACCTCATTTCTCAGCTTGACAGAGAAGAAAGCCTTTCTGTACGGAGACCATGCTGAAATGGTTTTGAATTATTAGAACTTCAGGGAAAATATGCTATTTTAGGTGGGCGATGTGTTCTGAAGCTGTGAGTCTCTCACCATCCTCATTAAATAAAATCTGAAAGACCAAATCCTCATGCAGGTTGGGACACAAGGTTTCAAACAGTTGCTGAGCCCTGAGGGGCCTACCTTGTGACCAATAGCTATCCAAGTTGTTCTTTGAATGCATTGTCCCCTGAGTAAATGGAAGCAGGAGATGAGAGCTCTTCAGCACTAAAGAGGACATAGCAAACAAAAAGATATGTAGCTTGAGTGCTTTTAGAATTCTGCAGCTTAGCTCAGGGACACTGTGGGATGTCGCCTTTCTTCTTGTGAGATGGGGGTTGGGCGATTGGGGGAGTCACAGAAGCACAGAGGGTTAACGTAATTAAAACAAAGGTCTCCTAATATGAGGAATTGAGTTTGAGTGAAGGAACATATTCCTCAATCACTGTCAACAATATTTTCCATAGGACGCGTTTGGGTTCTCCAGCTTGCAAGATTGTATTTAAAACCTCTACAAGCTGTATTCACCTTCCATGAATCTTTTTGTCCCCCTCTTTTTCTACTTTGATGCATTGGAAGAATCTATTTAACTGCAGCTCTTCATTTGCTGATTATAATGAGGAAAGGATTAGTTGATTTATAAATACAATTTATCATGAAAGGCACTAATGCTAAGAGATAAATTAAACTCATGTTCGTATTTATTGCTGTGAGGATGAGAAGAGTTACTTGGAAATCAGCTGCAAACCTCTTCCAAACAGAATGCAAGTGAAAATCAATAATTCATCCTCACGCATCTTTCTGCACTTTGCTGGCAATTGCAGACAAAATTAACAGCAACTGTGACAGCCAAAAGAAATGAATTTACCATGTGCCCAGGAGGATGGCACCATTTCAGTCCCAGTGACACACTCTACATCTTTTATACTTTTTGTTCTGGAAACTTATGAGTCTGATATTTCCTAGAACTCAGGTTTACCTATAAGCAATTACTTTAAACATTCTTTTTAATTTAGCTTTATTTATTTATTTTAATTTGACCAGAGAGAGACAGAGCAAGAGAGAGGGAGGGAGAGAGACAGAAAGTGAGAAAGCAAGTCATCAGGTCCTAGATTCGAACTGTGGTCAGCCATGTGGGAGTCCAGTGCCCTTAACCCACCATGCCACCTGCCAGCCCTGCAATTACTTTTTTTGTTTGTTTGGGTTTTTATGGCAAGGTTTTTGCTTTAGGGCACGTGCACTCGCCAGAAAGATAGAAACAGAGAGATGGAAAGTGAGAAATAGCCCCCCACGGGGGACGGCCACGCTGCAATCCCCTCTCCTCCATTCTCCTCTCAGGATCTTGGGCATGCACGCACACTGGCCAGTGTGAGTTTAAGCCACCAGGTCATTACTCGAACTGCTGTCGACTACATGGGAGTCCAGCGACATAGCCATTAGGCCAACTGCTGGTCCTGTCCCACAATTACTTTTATAGAGCCAAAAATAATACATAGTTTCTGTTTGCAAGGAACAATCATTCCTTGGATTTATCAGAACCAAAATATAGTAAAAATCAAAGTAAAGACCACTTATGGGCTGTGGGAAGAGGAATAAATAATTTAGTAGGTTTGTGGGCTATTAGAGGGGTCCTCAGGTGTTACATTCAGTGCTTATCTGGTTGCCAAGCATGAAAACCCATTAAAACTAGCTAGGTAAAACAGAGTTTAGAATAAGGCTATAAAGCAATTTCACAAGCATTAAAAAGAAAGGCCCTAGAGTGACTACAACGTTAGGTGAGACTGGTCTTTCTCTGTCTTTATCTTTCTCTTCTTGTTGAGATTATCTCCCCGAAAAAGAATAGACTCTCCATCCAAAAATGTGTTCAGATATTGAGAATAATAATGTCACACTCACGTACTAGGAAGCTTAGAAAAGATTTATCATTCACATAATAAAGCTCTCTGGAGAGAGCCACATAGTCTCTAAAATAGTTCTAAAAATGACCTGAGAAAGAGAGAGGGGCAATTGGCTTTGGAGTTTATTGTGGATAGCAGATGGAGCTGGGCTGGGGATTCTCAGCTAGGCATAGTTTGAACTTCCACCAGTGTCAAGGGAGGAAGCTCCTAGTTTTTTATGTTTGGTGAGATGTGGGCAGAAGACAAAGGGACATGACTGGAGGTTTGGCCCTGAAAGGTGTCAGCAGTCAACCATTGAAAATGTAGTCAGACTCATTACATTCATTCTCTCCCCTTGGGTGCAAAGAGTTTGCAATTTCAGATTCTCTCTGCACAGCATTTTCATTAACTTTTCCGAGGACCTGCATGTGCTGTAAGTCTCTTGTTTTCTGTACAACTCTTGGGACTCTTTTAGTTGTGACAAAACTATAGCTATAACTCTCAGTAACCTTTAATGTTAGTGCCTGTCACCATGTAAATGACTGTAAGTACCTTTTTTTCTAAATTCAGAAGTGAGAGAAAAATAGTGAGACAGAAATGAAGAACCAAATAGAATAAAAGAGAGAGAAAAAATGCATCATATACTTGAAATTCCCAGGGGTCAGTTATCCGACCTGGCTTATTTGACTTCGTCTAAGGAAATGAGTCAGCTGGGCCATATGTAACCACTGAGCTACCCTGAGCTACCCTCTTTTCGAAGGTAAATTCCGGTAAAGGGAACGCCTACAGAGAGACTTACATAGTATCACGAAGACGCTAAGTCAATGACAAGAACTGCCAGTGCCCGATCAGCTGGGAGGACCACTATATGAATATCAACTACAGAAGGTGAGAGGATGGAAAGAGATGGGGTCAACTGAGGGCATGCCAATTCAATGGCACGATGTGCTGTGCAAATCGGGCACAAAGGTAACAGATAGATTATGAATCGAATGAGGTTGGGAATACGCCAAAGGTCAGACATGTTAGTAAAGAAAGACAGGTAGGTCCATCATTCTATAAATGCTTACTGAGCACCGAGTAAGTTTTTTGTTATTTCTCTAAATGCTAAAAATGTATCAGTAAACTAAACAGAAAAATCCTACCAATGGAGCTGTAGTTAGAAAAGAGAGACAGATAATAAGCAAATAAATAAATAATTTATGGCATAATGTTTTGTCACCAGAATATGCTTATATACCCAGGCAACAGAATTTATATAAAATAGGTCAGCAGCCTTCAAAGCCAAATGAGATCAACCACACAGTGAACCCAACTCCATGGAGCCCTTTCTGCCAGTCATTTTTGAGGAGAACCCTTGCAATCATTGTGCCTGAGCAAAGGAATTAGGATTAGATTTGAAGATGAATGCTTGTCAGCCTCCCCAGACCGCCTTGGAATTTGCATGGAATCAGTCCGTTAACATTGTCTTTTTATACAGAACTCTGAAACAGAATTGTGGAGTTGCAACCACATGGACCCTTTGCTAACATTCAAGCCATCCTTGTATGCTTCACAGGAATTTTCCTCTCTCATAATTGATTCTTTCAGATGAACTCCTTGACTCCTTGCCTAGTGAGCTGAAAATAGTAAGGGAAGAAATTGGAGACTATTTTCATTTCTGTCCCTGTTCTACCAAGAACAACTGAATAAAATTCCAAAAAGTGCATTTGTTTGAAGGTAACATCGAGCTGCTGAGGCTGCCAGGTTGAGGTAGCAAGATTGCAGAAAAACATGAAGTCCTTTGAGTGAGTCCAGTAGTGTTTTCCCAGTTAAAAAAATAATTCACATTCCTTTCTAAATCCAGTCTCCCAGCTCCCATGTTGGAATAGAAACTGTTACCAAGATAAAAGACAAGTGAGTGTCGATGTTTGTTTGCAGGAATTTCATCAATGATTCATCCTTCTTTGTGTTTTCCATCACCTCCGACATAGGCTATCCTCCGGAGTCCTTCATTTGGAGTAAGGATCCTGTGACATTCTGGCCCCAGGAATACTGCTCTGAGTTATAAGGATACTTCACAATGTCTGTCTTAAATATATCAAATTTCAAAGAGTAAACATATTTTTAAAAAATCTCTATATGTATATTTAATGATAATCTAATTGAAACAGACTATAACAAGGAAAACAGGCTATCGAAGCTAACACTAAACTCATCAGAGGGTATTCTCCAGTGTTCCTATCTCAGGGAAAGCTCCCTCTATCCAACTATCCAAATGCCAGTAATTTGGAAATAATCTTTTTTAAGAAAGAATCTAGGTTCAGCCACAGTTGCACAGCAGTCACACATGCTCTACAATGCTGGGCACAGAACTTGGTCCCTGGTTCACTTTGCTAAGTCTCCCTGTGTGTTCTGAGCAGGTGCACAGATGCTCATATCCCAGTCAGCTGAGACGGGGAGAAGGAGAGAAGGGATTGGATCTTGGCACGAAGGCCTGTTGGGAGTGCTTCTCTGTCCCCCTCATTGGAGAAATAAACTTAAAAAAATTAATCTATAAAATATTTGACAGCTTCATTGATATATTATTGACATGCAAAAATTGTATATATTCAAGGTGTACAACTTGATATTTTGGTATACTTCTACAGTGTCATTATTATATTTAGGCTAATTAATGTATCTATCACCTCTATGGTTACTGTGTGTGTGTGTGTGTGTGTGTGTGTGTGTGATAAGATTTCATTTAATACCTGTCCTATCAGCAAATGTCAATCATGCCAAAGAGTATTTTTCACTACCTCTTCTATTCTGTCATTAAATATCCAAACTTATTTTTTTGTACATCCAAAACTCTTTGCATTCAGCTCTATCATTATAAATTTTAATCAGTGCTTCAACAAGAATATAATTAAGTCTAATACAAATCTAACATAAATGTTTTATTTAATAATTAGTACTTTTCACATTGTATTTTAGGTATATTGCTTGATTTTCTTCTAGAAATTTTATTGTTTAAACTTCTTCATTTTATATTAGGGTTGTCAATTTGCTCAGTTTTGCTTGTTGAAAAGACAATTTTTTTCTCTAATGAATTGAAAACCACAGAGTTGTAGGAAACAGGTGACTGTATATGTATAGATACCTCTCTAGGTCATCTTTTCGATTCCATTGATGCATTTGTATATCTTGTCTATCCATATTACACTGTCTTAACTGTTATAGGTTTATAATAAAACATTTGGTATCTGCTTTTGTAAGTTCTCTAGCTTTACTCTTCTAAATTCATCTCATATCTCCTAAATTCTTTGCATTTCTACATAGAATCAGCTTGTCAATTTCTAGAAAAATATGATGAAATTGTAACCAAGATTGTATTAGATCTATGGGTCAGAAAAGTAGACTTCTGTTTATTTAGATCTTCTTTAGTTTCTTTTAAAAAAAGGAAAATTTAAGTAATTAAATTTAAGCTTTAAATGGGATAAAGATATTTACAATCTTCGTGGCAAAGGATTTTATTCACAATAGATGAAAAGCTCCCCAAATCAATAAAATCAATTATAATAAGCAAAAAAAGGTTCAAAAATAGTAGAATGGGTAAACAAAATACGATATATCAATATAATGGAATACTTTACAGCAATAAAAAATGATGAACTACTGACACATTAAAAAATGTGGTGACCAGCAGATGGCATAGCAGTTATGTCACTGGACTCTCACATGGCCGGCAGTGATTTGAGTCCTGGACCTGGCAGTTGCAAACTCATGCCAGGTACATGTGCATGCATGCCCAAGATCCCAGGAGAAGGGATTGCGGTGTGGCTTGAGTGGCTCTCCTTTGACTTAAGATAAAATACATTTTAACTTTGTCTACAGGGCTTTACTAACTTGTTACCTGGCCTGTGACAGTTCCAGAAATCTTATATAAGAAGATTGTCAGTGTAGAATTCATGATCTGTTTTGATCTGCTTGTATAAAACTTATAGACTATGAGATGCGGTAGAGTGAATTACTGGAAGTGATTCTTTGTCCTTCCTTACATTTACACCCTTTGCCATGATATTTTAAAGTTATTCCCACAATTATGGGAATTTCCTCTTCCTATTTTTGGTCTCAGCTATGCAAGTTGATTTGTCCAACAAGGTGTTAGTAGAGATGATAGGGCTTAAAATGTGCACAGGCAGTGGGGCTTGCACTCTTGCACTTTTTCCAAGCTTGCTTGTCTTAGAAGGAGGATAAGAGATTTGTAGAATAGAGATCTACCCAGCCAGCCCTCAGCAAAAACAGCTGTCTCAGTTCACTCACAGACTGTGAGCCAGGAATGAAAGTCTATTGTTGTATACCGCCAAGGTTTTTATCTGTCATCTGTTAAGCAGAATTATTGTTCTAACACTGGCCTAAGAGTAAACCCTATCCAAACCCTCCTTTGGTTGCCATTTTTCTTGCTTACCTGGAGATTATTTTTTCTAAGAATCTTTCCTTGGATCTATGACTTTCTTTCAGTTCATAAAAATTTTAAAGTCTATTCAACCCAAAGTTTTCAAATATGCTGTTTTCCTTGAATTAGTGCCAAATATTGATAGAGCAATAAAGTTTAAATATTGTTGTTAAATTTTAACAATATCTGTTAGACAATGGAAATAAAGTATATGAAAAAACATGTCTCTCAAAATTAATTAAACATAACAAAAGTGGAAAATTTAAAAAGAAAAAAATGTGAGAATCAACAATATGGAAACATGATGGGTAGAAAACAAAAACATAGTAGTAGTATATAAAAAATGATCACACATAATTGTAATTACAAATCAGTTATAGTCTCCCAATTAAACGCACATACTTTGTTAAGAAATCAGGCATATATCTAGCAAAGGCACTAAAACAATGTTTGGAAACAAAGGATGGAAAAATTATGTAAGTCAATATTAACCAAGAGAAAATGGAACAGGCAATATCCCTATCTTAAAAATATAATTCCAGAGGAAAATGTTCATTGAATAAACTAATTCTTTTCCAGAAGTATGAATGAATAAGAGGAAATAACTTCTATGGACTACATTGTAGTCTTCTGTACTTTGGCTTCCATTGGATCTTAGCCAAAAGAAAATAGAGTGGTGGAAAGAGAATAGTAAGGGAACAAGCAAGGAATTAAACTCCCCCACTTCCGCTCTACAGAGTCACCATGGACTCGCTCTTTTGCTCTTCCAAAGCTCTACCTGCCATCAGGTCACCCTTCTCTGCAAGGCTTCTTTAGCTAGTTACCAGCACAGATATAGGCTCCAGTTCCCAGAGCTCCTTCACTTTGCCTATTTGCATCTCAGAATGATGCCCTGGCTCCTTGAGGTTACTTACTCAGGTATTCTTCACTATGTCTTGGTGGCTTCCTTCTTTTATTTTTATTTTTAAAATTTGTTAGTTTAATTCGCATTTAATCAAATGTATCTTTATAGTGCACAGCATTGCTTTTTCCATCACAAATAACCATGCATATCAAATAAGACAGAGACATTACTATATACTTGATCACCAGCAAATAGCTTTTCACTTATTTGTCAGTTAAACATACTTTTTTTTCCCTTTCTGTTCCCTGCCCTGTGATTTTCTTTAACCAAGCCCACATCTTGTAAATAGACCTCATATTAAACCTGTTTATATTAGACCTTCTATTTAACCTGAGTGTCCTGTTTCCTGGCTCTGTATATACAAATGTAAGCATACATTTCAAACATATACAAAATGCATACTTAATAAAAGCAAAGGTTAATTTGACTTTTCACATTGTATGGATTAAGCTTAAGATGTAAAACTGACTATTTAGAACTGATTGTTCAATGGTCAGTCAATATTTTCTACTCACAACAAAGTCAAATAGTAAGATTCTCTGTAGTTAGCGTGACATCTGAAGAGATTAAGCCCTAAATTATAGAGTAATCATCATTGGGTTCATTAGAAATTCTATTCTGAACATTAAAAATATTTGGGTGCTTAAATATTTATCTCACTACATTACCATGTGGAGAATACCTGACTTACAGAATATTTTTTATTGAATCCTTTTCCCATAAATTCAAAGAATAGCCACATTGTCGAATTATATCATCACATAGAGTGTCCTAGAACAAAACAACAACAACAAAAAAAAAAAACTTTGCAGAATAACAGAGAAAGGAAAAGACAAGAAAGTGAAGAAAATTGTTACCCAACCTCAGCTCAAGTCTAACCCTCAGCGATGCTCTTGACAAGGTCTACTCAGCTCAAAAATCCTCTCAGGATTTTTGGCACACACTTCAGCACACGGCCATCACGTGCCTGACATCTCACTCTTTTTTTCTACTTTTTTTTTTTTTTAATAAAACATGTTCTCTGACCTTGTATTTCCAGTCAGATTTTTATTAACTGATAAAACTGGACAGTCCATTTGATTTACTCCAGTATTCTCCTTTATGTCCTTACATCAACGTTTTACCAACCCATAAAGACCTTCAAAGCCAAGAATCTCGTCATTTATTATCAGATCTCTAAGACTCAGCACTATTTATACTAATAACATCCACTTCTTGAGTACCTATTATATGTCATGCCCTGCCTTAAGTTCTTCATGCATGCACTCACATCACACCGTATGATAGAGGTACTTGGGTTATCCAAGCTCCATGGAGATTTCCGTGGCACCAGAATAGTTGTATCCTCCAGCTACACAGCCTTTAGGTGGCTGCCTGATAAAGGAACACAACTGTACTTAACACAAGAAGGGGGAGAGAAAGAAATAAAAGAGGAAAGAAATACAAGAGGAAAATAGAGATGCAAGACAGTTAATGGGACACTTCTGGGGCCTATAACTCCCTCTGGACTCTGCATTCCAAGCAATGCTCCCTGGCAAGAAGTAGCCTTAAACAGAAGTAGAGATGTCCCATTCAAAAGTCATTGCCTCAGGCCAGCAGGTGGAGTGGTAGTTAAGGCACTGGATTCCCACATGACAGACTGAGGTTCGAGTCCCAGATCTGGCAGTTTGCTTTCTCATTGTCCCTCTCTCTCTTTCTCTGTCTCTCTCTGGTCAATAAAAAATGACAAATAAAACTAAATAACTCTTTTTTTAAAAAAAAAAAAAGTTATTACCTCTTTGTAATTCTCGGGCTGGTGGGAGTCATATGTAGAAGCAAAGCCTAGGGGAGAGGAATGCCCTTTCAGATCAGTGTGGGGCAGCATGAAATGTCCTTGCTGTAACTCTTTGTGCCAACACACACAGTGCCCTGTGGGTGCATCAGTTCTCCAGTGCCAAATATAACCAGGCTTAGTCAGTAGCACAGCTGGACATGGATGGCTATGGGAAACTCCCCAAAAGGAAAGCTGGACATCAAGACATGTTTAATTTTTTTTTTATATTATCATATTTATTTATTTATATTTATTTATTTATTTATTGGAGAGGTTTTTTTGTTTTTGGGGGTTTTTTTGTTTGTTTGTTTGTTTTTACTATAGAGCGCATGTGCTCGCCAGAGAGACAGAGAGAGACAGAGAGATAGAAAGTGAGAAATCACCCTCCAGGGGGGATGGCCACACCGCAATCCCTTCTCCTCCATTCTCCTCTTGGGATCTTGGGCATGCATGCACACATGCCCGGCGTGAGTTTAAGCCTCTGGGTCCAGGACTCAAACTGTGGTCTACTACATGGGAGTCCAGCGACATAGCCATTATGCTAACTGCTGGTCCCACACCGTATTTATTTATTTTTAAGAGAGATTTTTGCCAGAGAAACAGAAAGCAAGAAATCAACCCCAAGGGGGGATGGCCATACCACAATCCTTTCTCCTCTATTATCCTCTCAGGATTTTTGGCACACACACACGTGCACCCAGCATAGGTTTAAAGTCACTGGTCTGGCACTCAAACCATGGTCGACTATGTGGGAGTCCAGCGATGTAACCATTATACCATCTGCTTGTCCCAAGACATGTTTAACTTTAAATGAACTCATTAGAGCCCAAAAGCAGAGAGACTTAAAGGAATTCTAGTTTTGATGTGTAAGCAACTTTTTAGTTTCACACACTCTATGGCTCTCACGCTAACATGTATACAGTTGTTGATTTGTAAATAAATACATCCCTCCAAATAACAGCACTCATGCTTGCAGTGGCTGATGTTGCTATTGTATTGAACAGCTTCATTGAGTTCTCTGAGTATTCTTCACTATAAACCAGCACGCACACTGCCAAATGGACGAAATCAGACTCCTGATGATTTGGGACTCCAGTCACATAGCCAGGTACACTTGTTTTATGCCCTTGTCTCCTTGCTCATTTTATTTCTTGCCCTTCGATACAGGACTTCTGCCATCTGATCCTTGAGGGAATCGACAACGTGTCTTGTCAGACAGACGTCTTGTCAGCACAGCGTCTCGGTGATGTCTTCCTCACCACCTGGAACTGTGCTCACTTTTCCATCACTGACTAGTATTTCACATTCTGCATTCCACGTGGGGTAGTGGTGGGATAAGGTGATCCCCTGCCTAGACATCTTGGAGGAAATACTGGGAAACTAATGCATACTGTAGATATTAGTGTCAGAGTGTGGGTCAAGAATTGTATTATCTGTTTGCATCTCAGAATGATGCAAGAAGGAACAAATGGTAGAAGGGAGAAATGGAGAGATTATTAAGAGTAGTTGCTTTGTGATCTAAACAAGATCTTAAAAACTGAAAGCCTGAGAGGTCCTCCTACGACCAAAGGAAGGTTATTAGGTCTTGAATTGTGTCTCCCCGAAATTCTTATACTGAAGTCTTAACTCCCACTACCTCAGAATGTAAACTTTATCTCCTAGGTTCATTGCAGATATGAGTGGTTAAGATGAGGTCATATTGGAGTAGGATGGGACCCTAATTTAATATGACTTCTATCTTCATAAAAATAAAGCCATGTGAAGAGAGAGACACATCCACAGGTGGAATGCAATGTTAAGATTGGAGTTACGCAGCCATAAGCCAAGAAATGACCAGAAGCTAGGAGAAAGGCCTGGAACAGATCCTTCCTTTGTACCCTCAGCAGAAGCATGGCTCTGATGGCACCTCAGTTCCCCACTTTTGGCTCCAGAATTGTAAGGCAATTCATTTCTGTTGTTCTGAGACACCCAACCTGTGGTACTTTGTTAAACCAGCCCTAGAACACTAATTAAGACATCTTCTTGCTGATTTTGGACTGGGCACTATTTTCCTCCACTCAATTGTACATTTATTAAGTGAGGGGCATAATTTTGGGCACTATGGGAATATATAAAGAGACATAAGATCTGGGTCTTACCTTCAGTAAGTTCATTGGAAAGGACAAATACTAAGGCAATGAAAAGCAGGAACTATGTGGAAATGAAAGTAACAACTCTCTTTCAGTGAGCAGAGAAAAGCATGATACACAAGCTTTCCAGACCCATTCCCTTCCTCCTCAGCTCTCCTCTCTTCCCTACCTGCACAAGGTGTCCTTAGAGTGGTACGGCTGCCCCTGCTGTCACCCCCTTCTAAGGCTACTCCCACTGAACCTACCTTTCCTGGAAAGCAACTCTTTTCAATTAGCACCCTCTTGGGATTTATTTCACTGGGATCTATACCATCCAGGAATGAGTACTGTGTTGTATTTGTATTATCACTAGGCCTAGCCTATAACTCTAAGTGGACAAATGGAAGAATTTCTCAGAGTCTTGATTTTAAAACAAAACAAAACAAAAACTGGAAATGAAACTAGCAAATGGAGTAACGATTAAATTGCTGGGCTCCCATATACCAACCATGGTATATGGTCAAAACATGGACCCAGAGGCTTGAAACTCACGCTGGACACATGTGCATGCATGCCCAAAAATCCAGAAAGGAGAATGGAGGAGAAGGAATTGCAGTATGGCCACTCCCCTGGGGACTGATTTCTCACTTTCTGTCTCCTTGTCTTTCTCTGTCTCTCTGGAAAGCAAACATGCCCTATAGCAAAAATCTCCTTTAAAAAAAAACATCTGAGACTAATGACCCTTCTACATTCTATGTTGAAACAGTAAGGTGAAGATTAAAGGAAGGAGTAATGAAGATTAAATGTCTGAAGGCATTTTGAAAACCTGCAATATATCATAAAATATTCATAGTTATTATTGTTTTAAAGTGTTTGGAAATAGTTAAATATTTTTTTTTACTGGGAGTCTCAGG
>NW_006159671.1:2526035-2543317 GCF_000334495.1 Tupaia belangeri chinensis | reverse complement strand
GGAATGCCTACTACATTCAACCAAATAGAAGAACTTGAACTCTTTGCATTTCTTTAGCACCATAAAAATATTTACAAAACTTGAAAATGAAATAATCTAATTGAATTTGTACTGCAGTTCAGTGAGGTATGCATTGCTTTGTCTGTTTTGCAGATGAGGGCAATTGTGTCTAGACACATCATAAAAACCATACTCTGTTAAGAGAAAAGAAAGAAAAAAAATGGAGGGGGGAATAAAAAAAAATGATGGAGATATGGCCAGAAGCTCCTGTAGAATCTGCCATTAAGACAAGTCTATTGTTCTCTGGGTTGCATGCACTGAATTCTGGGGGGAAAGAGACTAAGCTAGGACTATTTCCAGAATAAGAATGCCTGGAGGTATGAGAAAGAAAACAAAATCAATGTCGACCCACTTTCTCTTCTCATTGTGTATACCTTGATATTTGAGACTGGATTTTGAAAGGAAAAAATAGAAATATGTTTTGTTTTGTTTTGTTTTTAATTTTCCAGACAGCCTATGTGCTCACGTGATGAGACAGAAAGAGAGAGAGAGAGAGAGAGAGAGAAAGCACCCACAGGAGGATAGCTACACTGTAATTCCTCTTCTTCTGTTCTCTTCCCAGGATTTTGGGCACACATGCCCACCCAGTATGATTTTCAGGCTGCCAGGTCTGGGACTCAAAGTGCATGATGAACCATGTGGAATCCAGCTGCCTTAACTACCATGCCCTTGACTGATCCAGAAAAGCATTTATTTTTCCTTTCCTTCTTTTCCTTCCTTCCTTCCTTCCTTCCTTCCTTCCTTCCTTCCTTTCTTTCTTTTTCTTTCTTTCACTTAAAGAGTTTTCACCATAGGTCAGATAAGAAATCACCTTCCAGAGGGATAGTCACACTACAATCCCTCATCCTTCACTTTCCTCTTGGGATTTTGGGGACGCATGCACACACACATGCACCTAGTGTGATTTTCAAGCCTCCAAGTCTAGGACTCAGACTACAGTCAACCATGTGGAAGTTCAACGCCTTAACCACTATGCCACCTGCTGGTCCCCCAGAGACATATTTTCACAATAAATATTGTGGTTCTTTCTATCCAGAATTGTGGAAGTCAGGAACAAGTGGATCTGCCCACTATGAAATTACCATGAAAGATGCAGAAAGCATAAATTATGCCTGTCAGTATATCTTAATTATTCACATTCTGCTCTGGGGTTTAAATAGTAAATCAGTGAATATGGACGGAATGACTATACCAAAAGTTTGTCTCGATATCTGAAGAGGCAACATGTACCCCAGGGCTCACCAGCATCCCCATCCTGTCTTCCTTGGTACTATTATACAGAACCTGCTTCTGGCCTCTCTCCACTCCTGTGCAGCATTCTTCAAGACAGATATGATCACCATGGTCCCTGGTTAGAATGTCTTAAATTATAAGATAAACCTGAATAACAGTCTGGCATGTAAGGCACTGCACATCCAGCTTCATCAGTCTCTCCAGCCCCTTATCTGTCCCTGAGCACACTTAATATTCCAATCTACCATCTTCTAAGTCTTCTCCAAACACACCTCCATGATTGGTTAAAGGTGGGACTCTACCTCACTGCCTTTCCTGCACATATGAGATGCAAAAATTCTTACTCTACTTTCAAAGCCTACTTCAATGTCTCTTTGTCTCCTCTTTCTCAGACCTCCCTTCTGTCCAGAAGAATAATCCTAATAGGGAGGATAAGATCATACCCCCATTACCTCCATACTCTGCTGTGCAAGTCAAACATAGCTCTGCATTTTCCCATTCATTAAGTATTGCCTGAGCTCCTAAGCTATATCAGGTCCCAGATATAGTATAAAGTACAAAGGATCTACCTCGTGGCTTTTCTGAGTTAACAACAATAATTCCTAAGCAAACACCGACATGCAAATTGTGATAAGCAGTATAAAAAACATTTTTCAGTTTGTAAAATGGTATACTTATGTAAAGAATGATTGTTTATTTGTCGATATGCAGATTGTAGTACAAATAAGAAATTCTCTCCATATAAAGTTTCTTTCTATTTGCTCTGATGATTTCAATTTCTACCTCTATTTATATTCTTCTACTAAACAGTGATTTTTTTCAAGAGCAGAGACCCTGCTTCATTCATTTTGCATTCTCAAGTGCAGTAACAGGCCAGAGCCAAGCTCAATAGATGCTGAATAATGAATGGGCAAATAATACAGCATTTTAAAAAGTGTTTTGGGGGACCAGCAGTTAGCGTAATGGCTATGTCGCTGGACTCCCACGTAGTCGACTGCGGTTCATGTCCCAGACCCGGTGGCTTAAAACTCACGCCAGGCGCGTGTGCCCAAGATCCCGAGAGGAGAATGGAGGAGAAGGGATTGCGGCATGGCCATCCCCCCCTGGGGGGTGATTTCTCTCTTTCTGTCTCTCTGTCTCTCTCTGTCTGTCTGGCGAGCACACGCACCCTATAGCAAAAACATCTCCAAAAAAAAAAAAGTGTTTTGGTATTCTACATTTCAGCATAGCTGATTTACATTTCCACATATTAAATACATCCTACTTGCTCCATATGCAGATTCACTAATATTTGACAAAGGCTAATGCTACCATACGAAAATACTTACCGAGCTCTTTCCACATTGGGGTTTTTTCTCTTTCTGAAGCTCTCCTCCTATGATTCTCCACAAGGACAACTCACGTTCACCTTCAAAGTCTCAGGTGTCTCATCCCCAAGGAAATTGTCCTCCCCTCATAGACTAGGTCAAGTACCCCTTGTGAATGGCTTAAAGCACCTGTCCTCCTTTTTCATATCATCTATCACAATTGTCATTGATTTTTCTGTGAGTTTCCTTGCTGTCACCCTCTTGCTTTAAGAGTTATATAAATTCAAGGTTCATTTAATTTTTTTCCATTATGTCCTTTTTTTTTTTCTTGCTTTCTGCCACAAAGTGCATGCCTTTTCCTGAGAAAGACAGAGAAACAGACAGTAAGAGGGAAAGTGAGAAGTTACCTCTCAAGGGGAATGGAAACATTGCAATTTCTTCTCCTCCATTCTCCTCCTGGGATTTTGGGCATGCGCGCACACATGGCTGGCATGAATTTCAAGTCACCAGGTCCAGGAGTCATACTGTAGTCAGCCATGTGGGAGTCCAGGGCTTTAAATACTACACCACTTGCTGGCGCCACCATTATATTCTTAATAACTGTCACATAATACATTCTCAATAAATACTTATTGTCTGATGAACATACATATTAGTTTTTTTTTTTTTTAAGTGGCTTTGGCTCTCTCAAAAGCACTGTTGTGAATCCCAGGAGGTAGGATCTAGACATCCCTCTGCTGTTAACTAGCTGAGTAGATTTTCATCTGTCACTTCCCCATCTATTAAGTTATAGAGGTTCAAACATATATTTCCATCCTTCCTGGGATTTTATATATAATATATTCCATTGAATCAGTGAAAATTTAGTGAGACCTGCTATTAAGAATTAGACCCATGAAATTTAAGCACCAATCATTCCAACTCACTGCAGAAAGGTTAGCTAGTAAAGGGTGCCATGAATTAA
The DNA here is from genome assembly GCF_000334495.1 of Tupaia belangeri chinensis. NCBI lineage: Eukaryota > Metazoa > Chordata > Mammalia > Scandentia > Tupaiidae > Tupaia > Tupaia belangeri. The sequence goes on along the minus strand of NW_006159671.1, from coordinate 2,539,753 downwards.
AAAATTTTAGAGAGATTTTTGCATGTGAACTCACCAGAGAGAGAGAAAGCAATAAATCACCCCCTGGCAGAGGTGGCCATGCCTCAATCCCTTCTCCATTTTCCTCTCAGGAATTTGGGTACACACACACACATGTGCCTGGCATGAATTTCAAGTTGCCAGGTCCAAGAATCAAACCACAGTCAACTACAGGGGAGTTCAGTGATGTAACCATTATGCCATCTGCTGGTTCCAAGGGTGCTATGAAATTTTAAATTGCAAAATTATGTAACACTGTGCATTATGTTCCCAGAAGAGTGAGGAAGAAAGGAGTTCCACACAAAAAAATCTACGAGCGTAAAAAGAACCTCTCCCATAATGTCCACCCTGTTAGTTGTTAAAAGGGGTCACTAAGTATTCAAAATAAATGAGTCAATAGGAACATAGGTGGAAATGAAACATCGAGTGTCACATTTAACAAAACCAGAGAACAAGAATGATGATCCTTCAAGTGGACGACTTGAGGTACTCAGTGATTTGCCAGGGAACATAAGGTAAAAAATACCTGAGCTGAAAACATTTCGTAAACCATCTTGTAAACATTTTACAAACTAGTGAGGCCAACCAGTTTCTGTATTTTCCAGATGGGAGAGCTGAGGCCTAGAGAGCTGACCAGGTTTGCCTTGAATTTTATAAATGAGAAGTGGAAGATTTAGGAGCTCATACTCCAATAGCCTTTCGAGCTATCCCACTGTAACCAGGATTGAGGGAGTTGAGGCGTCTTTGGACTGATGGTGAGATGCTAATTATTTCTGCTCTGCACCCATGGAGAGAGAGATGACCCAACATATCTCTCTTACTTTCTTTTTTTTTAAAAAATTTAATTAAATTTTTTTTTTTACATTTTTTTTCACATTTCGTTGATTCACAAAATACCTTAAGCTAAAACTATGGACAAAGCTAGAATCTAGTTACAAGAGGAACAGTCCAACGGACGGGTGAGATCTGTTGGAAAGGTGGCTCTAGACTGTGACGTCATTCTCAGGTGTCCTTTTGTTGTCTTTGTGCAAAAGAGTTCCATTCGGATTTATAAATCTGTTCCTAACTGTATCTTAGTCCTTCTTTACCTTGACTTCTTTAGAGAAAAACACTCTTCCAAAACCACTGCATAATATATGGCTTCAGAGAACTTGCGAAGATCCTTGAACATCTTCACTGTTAGCTCAGAGATTTAATCGGATTTATAAATCTGTTCCTAACTGTATCTTAGTCCTTCTTTACCTTGACTTCTTTAGAGAAAAACACTCTTCCAAAACCACTGCATAATATATGGCTTCAGAGAACTTGCGAAGATCCTTGAACATCTTCACTGACAGCTCAGAGATTTTAAAAAAAAAATTGTAGCGCAGTAAGACTTGTGTTCTCTAGGGTAAAATGTCATATCTCGTTTGCTTGTTTTTATATGCTCAGTACAGAAAACTAGTATAAAAAATAATAAAAATTCATTATGTGAATTCCCAGAATAAATAAATATTACTGTTTAATCATTTTTTCTTCATATCTTCTTTCAAATTTAATAAGAAGTACAAAATTTAAATTTTTTTATGAGAGAAAGTGTGGGAGGGAGAGAGAAAGAGAAAGAGAAAAAGAAAAAGAGAAAGTACTATTTTTGATAGCCACCCAATTAGTTAGGCCCACCACCATGCCCAGGCCATTAGGGTGGGACTGACTGGAATTAAACCAGGCCTCCCAAGTAACCTTGGCCACCACCCAGTGTCACTCTCCCACAAGTTCCATCTTGTTTGAACTTGAAATTTTGTTTTATATTTTTTCCAAAAACATTCTCTTCCTTTCTCTCCAGATGCAGCAATTAGACTGTTTATATTCTCATTCTACCTTTACATTCTAGCTGTGTGACCTAAGGTAAATTATTTAACTTTGGGCCACCTGGTGGTGTGGTGGTTAAGGTGGCTGGATCCTACATGGCTGATGGTGTAGATCAAGTCCCAACCCAGAGGCTTGAAAAGATACCACGTCCCTTCTCCATTTTCCTCTCAGGAATTTGGGTACACACACACACATGTGCCTGGCATGAATTTCAAGTTGCCAGGTCCAAGAATCAAACCACAGTCAACTACAGGGGAGTTCAGTGATGTAACCATTATGCCATCTGCTGGTTCCAAGGGTGCTATGAAATTTTAAATTGCAAAATTATGTAACACTGTGCATTATGTTCCCAGAAGAGTGAGGAAGAAAGGAGTTCCACACAAAAAAATCTACGAGCGTAAAAAGAACCTCTCCCATAATGTCCACCCTGTTAGTTGTTAAAAGGGGTCACTAAGTATTCAAAATAAATGAGTCAATAGGAACATAGGTGGAAATGAAACATCGAGTGTCACATTTAACAAAACCAGAGAACAAGAATGATGATCCTTCAAGTGGACGACTTGAGGTACTCAGTGATTTGCCAGGGAACATAAGGTAAAAAATACCTGAGCTGAAAACATTTCGTAAACCATCTTGTAAACATTTTACAAACTAGTGAGGCCAACCAGTTTCTGTATTTTCCAGATGGGAGAGCTGAGGCCTAGAGAGCTGACCAGGTTTGCCTTGAATTTTATAAATGAGAAGTGGAAGATTTAGGAGCTCATACTCCAATAGCCTTTCGAGCTATCCCACTGTAACCAGGATTGAGGGAGTTGAGGCGTCTTTGGACTGATGGTGAGATGCTAATTATTTCTGCTCTGCACCCATGGAGAGAGAGATGACCCAACATATCTCTCTTACTTTCTTTTTTTTTAAAAAATTTAATTAAATTTTTTTTTTTACATTTTTTTTCACATTTCGTTGATTCACAAAATACCTTAAGCTAAAACTATGGACAAAGCTAGAATCTAGTTACAAGAGGAACAGTCCAACGGACGGGTGAGATCTGTTGGAAAGGTGGCTCTAGACTGTGACGTCATTCTCAGGTGTCCTTTTGTTGTCTTTGTGCAAAAGAGTTCCATTCGGATTTATAAATCTGTTCCTAACTGTATCTTAGTCCTTCTTTACCTTGACTTCTTTAGAGAAAAACACTCTTCCAAAACCACTGCATAATATATGGCTTCAGAGAACTTGCGAAGATCCTTGAACATCTTCACTGACAGCTCAGAGATTTTAAAAAAAAAATTGTAGCGCAGTAAGACTTGTGTTCTCTAGGGTAAAATGTCATATCTCGTTTGCTTGTTTTTATATGCTCAGTACAGAAAACTAGTATAAAAAATAATAAAAATTCATTATGTGAATTCCCAGAATAAATAAATATTACTGTTTAATCATTTTTTCTTCATATCTTCTTTCAAATTTAATAAGAAGTACAAAATTTAAATTTTTTTATGAGAGAAAGTGTGGGAGGGAGAGAGAAAGAGAAAGAGAAAAAGAAAAAGAGAAAGTACTATTTTTGATAGCCACCCAATTAGTTAGGCCCACCACCATGCCCAGGCCATTAGGGTGGGACTGACTGGAATTAAACCAGGCCTCCCAAGTAACCTTGGCCACCACCCAGTGTCACTCTCCCACAAGTTCCATCTTGTTTGAACTTGAAATTTTGTTTTATATTTTTTCCAAAAACATTCTCTTCCTTTCTCTCCAGATGCAGCAATTAGACTGTTTATATTCTCATTCTACCTTTACATTCTAGCTGTGTGACCTAAGGTAAATTATTTAACTTTGGGCCACCTGGTGGTGTGGTGGTTAAGGTGGCTGGATCCTACATGGCTGATGGTGTAGATCAAGTCCCAACCCAGAGGCTTGAAAAGATACCACGCACCTATGTGTGCCTAGAATCCTGAGAGGAGACTGGAGATGAGATTATGGCATGGCCATTCCTCCTGGGAGATGATCTCTCACTTTCTCTGTCTCCCTCTTTCTCTGTCTTCTTTCCCTGGCAAGTGCATGTATTCTATAGAAATAATTTTTTTTTAATTTCTTAACTTCTCTGTTACTGTTTCCTCATATAATTTTTGCAACAGAGTGTGGTATGATATATTGTGAAGACTAAGTAAGAGAGCATATAAATAAATATGCATAATAAAAAGTTAGGATATATAACTAAGAATAGTTGCTAGCATTTTATAAGCCCTATAAATTAAGATTGTTAGTATTATTCCCAAATGTCTCATCTGTGTACACCATAAAGAGCAAAAGACAGAAACCAAACATAAATAAGACCAGGCGATAAAAGCAGCAGTTAAGCCAAAAGGTGTGTCTTTAAGCTTCCTAGAGAAGGAGAGGAAGAAAGCGCCATGAATGCTCGTCCTCCTACACTGAATCGTAGACACCATGGAAACGCACGGCAGCAGCACACCTCATGCTTATAGAAGCAAAAGGACATTTCTTTATTTTTATGGAAACCATTTTCCATGAGAAATGGATTTCTTTTATTTTTCTTATTTCTCTTTATAAATTTCTTTTTTAAAGTTATTATTATTTTTTTTTTGAGAGAGGTTTTTCACTAAAGGGCGTGTGCACTCACCAGACAGACAGAGAGAGACATAGAGACAGAAAGTGAGAAATCAGCCCCCAGGGGGGATGGTCACGCCGCAATCCCTTCTCCTCCATTCTCCTCTCGGGATCTTGGGCACGCACGCACACGCGCCCGGCGTGAGTTCTAAGCCACTGGGTCCAGGACGCAAACCGCGGTCGACTACGTGAGAGTCAAAGACATAGCCATTACGCTAACTGCTGGTTCCCAAAGTTATTATTTTTTAAGAGAGGATTTTTGCTACAGGGTGTATGCGCTTGCCAGAGAGACAGAGAGAGACAGAGAGACAGAAAGCAAGAAATCATCCCTTGAGGGGATGACCACACTGCAATCCCTTCTCCTCTGTTCTCTTCTCGGAATTTGGGGCATGCATGTACAGTCACCCGGCATGAGTTTTAAGTCACCAGATCCGGGACTAGAACCACAGTCAACTACATAGGAGGCAAGCGATGTAACCTTTATGCCATCTGCTGGTCCCAAGTTGTTATTATATTTTTACATTTTGCTATAGGATGTATATGCTTGCTAGAGAAAGACAGAGAAAAAGAGAGACAGGAGGAAACCAGGAAAGCTCCCACCGTGGGGCCTGGTCATGCCACAATCCCTTCTCCTCTATCCCTTCCTCCTCTCAGGATTTGGGGCATATACTCTCAAGCTGGCATGTTTTTCAAGCCACTGGGTCCATATCCCAAACAGGTGGCCAGGTGGGATCCAGCTGCCTTAACTACTACTCCACTGGCTGGGCTCACAGAGAACTTTATTTAATACATACTGGGCAAAGTGTAAAACATCTCAAATGGGATTTAACAAAATCAGAGAAATTGTTTTGCCTGCTTTGTTGAAAGTCAAAGGTTTCATTTAATAAATGTTTTTAAATACAGCCAGAGGAAGGGTGACGTGTCCAAATTACGCATTTCTCGGGTCCCTGATTGCATCCAGGGAAAGCCTTAGAGAATCTTGAGCATTTAAAGGGACAGAATACCATTAGAACAACCTGCCTAATTAAGTGTTTCTGACAGCAGTTGAATGAAGATTCAGGTTTGAGGTCTTGAATTAAAGTAGTGAGGGGGCGATATTCTGCACCACAAAAATAATTGACTCTTAGTAGCCACTCTTTGTAGTTCAAATAGAGGAAGGCAGCATGTATATGAAAATAATGATAAAGTGGAAAGGTAAGACACGCAGGTCTTGAGAACTCCAGGGAAGGAACGCAACAGAAATAAATTCGGAGAACTGGAAAATGCGCTTACGGGTTCACACTGCCTCCTCTCTGGCAGAGGTTCTGGCACTGAAGATCATGACTCTGATTTTCCTCAGTAACCCAGGCTCCCTGTAGCCAGGGGACCTCTGAGGCTGAGAAGAGCCTCCTCACTTGGAATTACAAAAGTAATTTAAAAAGCTGTTTCCAGGGGGAGACCTTTGAAGGCAGCCCACCTTTGACATTTGTAGAGTTAAGAAAAATCCTTTTCTGGGGTTGTTAGTAAAGGCCCCACGTGCAGAAGCTCATCCATGAGGCCTCACTGGGCAGCTGGGAGCCATGCAGTGACTATCTTAGGAACTGGGTCTCTCTTCACCACTGCACCCCAGTGCCTTGCATCTTGTAGGTGCTAAAAAATTTTTGCTGAGTGAGTAAGTACATTAGTGAATGAACCCCAGAAAAGACAGTTGCCAGTAGTATTCTCTGGAGACAAACACAGGAATAATATACTATGATGACAACTCATTTATACATCAGGGGTATTGAGGTCAAAGGTGTTTTTAACTTTAATATATTTTTTCCCAAAAGGTCCACATGAGCATACGTGGAAAGAGGGCAAAGATGAACACACTAATGTATCCTAATGCCAGTGATCAGAGTAGTCAAGTATTGGAAACAACTATAATGTTCATAAGTAAGATACGGGATAAATAGGTTAGATACAGTTCCTGTTATATAATATAATATTAGACTATAGAATTCAGTTATTCAAATAGGAAAATGCACATCTATACCTTTTGATGAAAAAAGTAGGGTATAATAGTAAATTACGTATAATTTCAAGTCTGCCAATTACCAAATATAAGCAAGTTTTCCAGATGTTTCTCATAGAAAAAAAAAATCTGTGTATGTTAGCAGTGCTTATTTCTGGATGGCAGGATTATCGATTATCTTTATTTTTATCACTAATACTGTTCTTTACCTAAGGAAGCCCCCCACCAGCACTTCTTGTATATTCAGAAGAGTAATAAAATAAATTAGAAGTAAAAAGAAATACTCCCTTGCTATGGCCAGATAGTTTGTACTCTATTAGGCCACTGGGAAAGTCTATGCAAAAAATGCATCATGACTTTGCCAATGACCCAATAGTTCTATCCTTGTCTAGGAAACCTTTGGGAAAGTAGCTATATAGTCACTGTGGCAGTGGTAGTATTTGGCAGCATCATCAGAAAAATCTTCTTACAATAAATGTAAACTTTTGTGTTATGAAATTGGGAAGTTATACAGTGTTAGGTTCAAGACATTTTCATTCCTGCCATCAGGTTATACAAAGACAGCATATGGGCTTCCTTGAGAATTAACAGGGTCTGGGGCATGCTGGTAAAGGCACTAGATCTCACATAGCCAACTGTATGGTTCAAGTGCTGACCCAGCAGTTTGAAAAACACACCAGGTGTGTGTACCGGTGTGCCCAAAATCTTGAGAGGAGAATGGAGAAGAAGAGATTGTGGTGTGACCATCCCCCTGGGGGTAATTTCTTACTTTCACTTTCTTTGTCTTTCTTGGTCTCTCTCCAGTGAGCACACATACTCAATGGCAAAATCTTTTTTTAAAATCAAGAAGAATTAGTCTGGGTCTCTGGCCATAGTTCCTTTATGCAGAGGTCTATAGAAAGAGAAAACTTATCTCCTTACCTCCCACTACTCCATACACTCCGAGATGGTAAGAATGATGGGTATGAGAGCAGTGGGTGACAATAAATACTCATTTCATAGTTATTTAAATAAAGCTCTGGTTAAAAAATAAATACAAAACCAGAGCTAACATCATTTCTTTCCAAATCCATAGTATTCCCTTGATCAAATCAGTTCTCCGTTATCAACCTTCAGTTTCTTCATCTGTTAAATGAAAGGTGCCAACTAAATCATTTTATAAGTCCTCTGAGTAGTAAAGTTCTGTGAGTCTTAGATTTTATATCTTATATACAAGCAGACTCTAGACAGAGCATATGAAAAAGATACTTTAAAAATTCATGACAAATGGACTCGAAGTATGAATTTATTCTGATGCAAACGTTTTTGAAATCTTATGCAGTTTTTTCATAATATGAATTTTCTATTAACTTTCTGAAGACCTAGTAGTCTTCTCTTTATATATGTGTGTGTGTGTGTGTGTGTATATATATATATATATGTAGGGAATCTAAGTTAAATGATTAGCTTTAATGATAAAGGCTGTCTTGATAAACCTTACTCAGTTTGCAAATTCCTTTGGCTGAAACATAATGTAATTATTCTGTTTCCCTTTGGGAGAGCTTTTTAAACTTTCCAAATTTGGGAACCAGCAGTTAGCGTAATGGCTATGTCGCTGGACTCCCATGTAGTCCACCGTGGTTCGAGTTCCAGACCCGGTGGCTTAAACTCACACCGGGCGCGTGTACATGCCCAAGATCCCGAGAGGAGAATAGAGGAGAAGGGATTGCGGCATGGCCATCCCCCCTGGGGGGTGATTTCTCACTTTCTGTCTCTCTGTCTCTCTCTGTCTGCCTGGCGAGCACATGCGCCTTATAGCGAAAACCTCTCAAAAAAAAGAAATTTCATTTTTCCTTTGTAAGCTGGGAATAAATAGAGCACTTGCTTTGGAGGGTCACCATAGGGTTACATAAGATTATACAAAAAGATCTAGGATAGGACTGGCACTGGGTGTGTGCAGTGAAAATCAGATAGTAATATTGGCCTGACAAGTTTTAAACAATTGTTTGTAAATTTTTCTTTAAACTTAGCAACAATTGTGAGGAGATACTCATTGAAATATGGAGCATGACTCAGAGACCTATTTCTTGATTAAAAACTCCCTCTCTGAAACTACATCCCACAGAATCTAAAGAATGCCATGTCAGTCACTGAGTCTCACATGGTTAAAAAGGCTGAGTTCTTGGGCTTTGGTCTGCCTTCAGTGGAGCACCCCCAAGTCAAATTTACATTAAAGCTATAAACTAAAGAAAGTAAACCAAAATTAATATATTGTCTTTTATAAAAGGATAAATAGAGCATTTTATTAACACTTTTTTTTCTTTTTGCTGCAACAAAGTGACAGTCCACATCTTTTCATTCAACACAACAAAAGCTATGATCACATTACATCGTTTTGAGACACAAAGCAAAAGGTATTTTTATTTTTTTAAGGTCAAAATGGTTTGCATTTTCAAACAAACTTTATGTTTTATATTTGCAGTAGCAGGGCCTCCAGTCACTAGCACAATACAATGGACAGATCAAATATCCAGAATAGACAATTAAATACACCAGTAATATTTTTGGCTGAACTGGGAAATGCATTATCATTTTCAAACATTGTAAAGAGGTCTGATGTTAACTTTTTTTTTTTTAAGAAAAAATTCATTTCAACCACCCAAACAGCTATCACAAGCAAAATGAAGATAATATACAGACAGGAAATTTTATGCACTGCACTTATTGCTTGGTACACAAATGTTGCAATTCCTGTTGAGTTATATTAAGAAATGACAAGCAAAATGCCTCTTCCCCCTCTAAAATTCTATGACTCTATGAAAGTAGAAATTGCAGTCCCCTAACCCAACATTAGGTGTATGCTATTTTTGGTTTTGTGTGAAGATTGTTTATTATGTTCCTGTGTATGGATATGTATAAGATATACAGATATAGATATATAGATATCATTTTAATATAATTTATTGTCCTATATATTTAAGACAAATATCTCATAAGTGGGACTCTTTAAATAATAATAAAAGTGTCTACTTACAATATCAGTATTAGGTTTATTTTTTCATATAGCTCTGTGGCACAAGTTTCATATAGTATTTTATTAGTAAGGAAGAAGAATATCTAAATCACTTTCTATTTCTTTCGTTGTTAGTATTGCATTTAAAGGGTTATATCTCCATAATAAATTTCTTAATTAGAGTCTTTATGGTGTATACATATATATATATATATTTCTTTTTCCTAATGCAAGTTACAACCAGTACAAAGTTGTAATAAAAAATACATTGAAGTCTATTTCTTTTTATATTTTTTGCAAAAAAGTTATGTGAAATGTTACTGTCCTATATATTTAAGACAAATATCTCATAAGTGGGACTCTTTAAATAATAATAAAAGTGTCTACTTACAATATCAGTATTAGGTTTATTTTTTCATATAGCTCTGTGGCACAAGTTTCATATAGTATTTTATTAGTAAGGAAGAAGAATATCTAAATCACTTTCTATTTCTTTCGTTGTTAGTATTGCATTTAAAGGGTTATATCTCCATAATAAATTTCTTAATTAGAGTCTTTATGGTGTATACATATATATATATATTTCTTTTTCCTAATGCAAGTTACAACCAGTACAAAGTTGTAATAAAAAATACATTGAAGTCTATTTCTTTTTATATTTTTTGCAAAAAAGTTATGTGAAATGTTACAGGAAAAGTTGGATTCTACTGAAATGTGAAGTGTTTTATACTGTTAGGTAAATGAATGGAAGAACATGAAGCATACCCCTTACTTTACAAGTTCTCTTTCACAGATGTGTTTGTGCCCACGCATTTCATAATAAGCACAGCAAGATATTCCTTTTGAGGACCAACACAATATTTCGCATTATGCAATCCTACTAATTATTTATTTAGTTCAGCTTGGTAGATACTAGTCCACAGTACACTTCTTTGATTGGAAGATACCTGGACTCCTTAATTTACACTGAATAAATGTCGCCAACATCTGATGCAGCCAAGGTGACGGTTTCACTTTTTGTTTTAAACAGGATTTCTGCGTGATATCTTGCAATACAGTGTAACAAATATATAAGTGCATTTTGCATGGTCAAGTAGCTTTGGCTTCCTAACCGGCTGAATGAGCTGTGTCAACTGCTTCAGTTGTGCTTTATCGAATGGCGATGAGTATTAGCTCATACAAATCCAATGAGTAACTACTTGTTTCTACAGTTTTGACCAATCAATCTTTAAATCACAAATGAAAGAGTGGCTGACCTGAATGGAAATGATGAAACGTCACAACTTCTACAGATTGCACTCGATGGTAACTTCATGGGTTTGTCTGGATTTCATTTTTACAGCAAGACTTGCCTGGTTGGTATGTTTACATGTTTACATCACATTTTTAAAAATTTTTTGTGCAATCACAATGAATTTAATCACAAACACGAAAATAAATCCAGCAATTAGGTTTGTTATGAGTAATCATCTCGATCTTTATAGGTATATGAGTCTTGTACTTCTTCTTGTACAAATTCTTCTTTCTTTTCCCAACCATCGGGCCAACCTCCATTGGCCTGAGTCGTGGCACCATAAGACTTGGTGGTACCATAATTTATGTAGTTTTGAGTAATGTCTCCTGTCTCTTCATCGAGTTCATCCTCATGAATAAATCCACATTTTTCTTCACTTGTTTCCTCAGGGTCTGCCCAGGGTTGCTTTTCTCCTGAGGCAAATATTGCATAAAATATAACTCCGCCATAGTGAACTAGGGCGGCGATCAGGAAGACATACTGCCACTCTTCACGTGACTGCAGCGACAAAAAGTGGCACAATGAGAATAAACACCTTGTGACAAAAAAGCCTACTATCTCTGAATGCCCCACCACTGAGTCGTTAGTGAATCACTACAGTCAGGGGAATCCATGTCCTAATTCTGTAAAGCAAATTCTCTAATAGAACCTTTCCATAATACTGCCGTTCATGATAGAAGTACTTTTAATTGAAAAGTTCTTAAATAAACTATCAAATACATCTATGGCCTGCTAATTTTTGAAATATTCATTATCTCTTATTTTCATTGATTGATTTTTTTATTCCATATCTCTTGTTATTTCCTTCTAGAAAATCATAATGGCGAATCTCTAGTGTACATATAAGGACAAATAGCTGATAATATTTTTCCATGAACAACTGCAGTGAATTCTGAATTGAAATTTCAAATACAGTTCAGGAGACTTCTCCTTGACTATTTTTAATCAGCCAGGAGAAAAAGGTTTTAGATTTTTTTGTTTGTTTGTTTGCTTTGTTTTGTTTTGTTTTCTGTTAAGCCAGGACATCAGAAGTATTAAAATGTGTTGAGAAGTATATTGCTTATTGGGTAAAGAAGTGGACTCTCTCAGAGTTCTTAGAGACATTTTCTTCTGAGCCTCAATTATTTTCCTACTCTGAGGTGTAATGACTGGATTAGAAAAATAATGGCCAGGAAAACACAGTAATTCTTTTACAGCCATTAAATATAGACTTCTAAGACTGATCATCGGCTGCACCCACTCTCACCTTATTCTTTGTCATCGCTCCAACAATGATAGGGCAAACCATTCCTGACAATGTGCCAACGCCATTCGAAATGCCCATTAAGATACTAGCATATCTCGGAGCAATATCCAAGTGATTCACATTGAAACCTGAAACACACACATCAGGTCCGACTTTGGCAATCTTAAACCTCTTAAAAGCAAGTACGTGTCAAACATCACACCACGACTCCTTAGAATATAACGGGCACACACAGGGTGTGCTTAGTAATGCCTAGTAACTGTTTTGTGATCATTCCGCTCAGGGATGTAAATGGAAAGGAATGAGGTATGATTTCTCATCCAATACTTAGATGCTATGCTTACTCCATAGAGAGAAGGAAATGTTCTCTTAACGTAGAAATAGAAGAAAAAGTAAAAGGAAAAATATTAAGCAGGGGAAAAAGCGAGAGTAGTCACAAATCCCAGTAATGTTTTCTAATTTATGTTTTTAATGGAAATATTTTGACTGTTACCCAATATATAAAAAATAGATATTCTACAAATATATACATACACTCATACATGTACACACGTGCGCTATTCAAACAGCTCATGAAAAATTAGTATGAGAAACCTGCACAGAGATTTCAAAAGGTTTTTTGCATCAAAACAAACTAGTACTTTTTAAATTGACATTTAATCCCTGTACAACTTTACAGTGCACAACACGGTTTTCCCTGCATGAGTAACAAACTAGTACTTTCATTTGACTTTTTCACAAACTCGTGAAGTCATATGTATGTACTGGTGTAAGTGTGTATCTTCGTGTGCCTGTGTCTGTCTACATGTGTGTATGTGCATCTTTTTTGCCACCCCAAATCAGGATGTCACAAGTACAAAGACCAACACGTATCTTACCAGATATAGCAAATCCGCTGAACCCCACTGCCAATACCAGGAAGGAGATGGCTACGCCTCTAGTATGAGAATAGCCCACTACCAGAAGCAGCGTGGCTTCCATGCCAAAACCTTTGGAAGTAAACATACAGAAATACTTCAGTTTTGTGGGTTTGGGTTTTTTGAAAATTTTACCAATGAGCCAAAAGAACTAAAAATGCTCATACTTATTGACCTAAAATTCCACTTTAGAGAGTGTATCTTAAAAATAGTAATAATTGGCAGGCAAGCAGAACTGTTAATAAAATATAAAAAAGAATGAGAGAAAAAGAAAGTGATCTAACAGTCTTGTCCAAGTCTGATATATAGATATCATCCAGGAAATTGAATAAATGCAGTATTTGAGAAAAAAATAATAATAATAGTAATCGGGACCAGCCGATGGCATAGTGGTTAAATTGCTGGACTCGCACATGGTCGACCGCAGTTCAATTCCTGGACCCAGTGGCTTGAAAATCACACCAGGCACATGTGCATGTGTGCCTAAGATCCCAGAAAGAGAGAGGAGTCAAAAGGATTGCAACGTGGCCATCCATCTTTGGGGTGATTTCTCACTTTCCCTGTCACCGTGTCTGTCTCTCTTTCTCTCTCTGGTGAGCACATACAGAAAGCAAAAATCTGTTAAATAGTAATACTTTATTCCAGACATTATTGAAGCTTTACTGCTTTTTTTATTGGCACGTAAAAGTTGCAGGCATTTATGTTTCAGTAACGCACACGCTGTGTAATGATCAAACCAGGGTAATTAGCACCCTATACCTTTATCATTTCTTTGCAGTGAGAACATTGCAAAA
>NW_006159671.1:2471760-2525885 GCF_000334495.1 Tupaia belangeri chinensis | reverse complement strand
AAGCGAGAAATCACCCCCCAGGGGGGATGGTCACGCCGCAATCCCTTCTCCTCCATTCTCCTCTCAGGATCTTGGGCACGCACGCACATGCACCCGGCGTGAGTTTTAAGCCACCGGGTCTGGGATGTGAACCACGGTCGACCACGTGGGAGTCCAGCAACATAGCCATTACGCTAACTGCTGGTTCCCAAAACAATCTAAAGTTTTAATTGTGAGAAAGGTTCTACTAGTTATAATAAATGCAAATGACACTATTACAGTTTACTTAGAATTAAGAGTTACAAAATTTAGGAAAATGGGAATATGATTTTACATTTTTAAAGATTGATTTAATTATTTTTTGAGAGAGATTTACTTTTGCTATAGGATGCATGTGCAGCAAGCACATACCAAGGGAGTATGGCCACACTACAATCCCTTCATCCTCCAGTCTCCTCTTGAGCAGGCATGCACATGTGCCCAGCGTGAGTTTTAGGCTGTCAGGTCTGGGACTAAGGAATTAAAAATGCGGTCAACTACATGGGAGTCCAGCAACATAACCATTATGCCATCTGCTGGTCCCCAAGATTTATTTAATTTTATTATTACCATTATTAGTATTTTAATTTGACCAGAAAGAGAGAAAGAGGGAAAATGAGAAAGCAGGTCACCAAGTTCAAGACTCGAACTGCAGACAGTCCTGCAAAAGTCCAGCATCTTAACCACCATGCCGCCTGCCAACCCCTGATTTTACTTTTTAAAAATGTATTTCTTCCATGAGAGAGCGACAGAGAGATAAGCAATCCTACAGGGTCTTCACTCTGTGATCTTCCCCTAGTCTCAGGTTGCCCAGACCAAGGGCCTGGTGTGCTTAGGGAGGTCCTGGAACTGCAGACAGTCCTGCAAAAGTCCAGCATCTTAACCACCATGCCGCCTGCCAACCCCTGATTTTACTTTTTAAAAATGTATTTCTTCCATGAGAGAGCGACAGAGAGATAAGCAATCCTACAGGGTCTTCACTCTGTGATCTTCCCCTAGTCTCAGGTTGCCCAGACCAAGGGCCTGGTGTGCTTAGGGAGGTCCTGGAACCCTCCCCATGGGAGTTCTGCTGCTTGTCCTGCCACAACCTGGCCCTGAGAAAATGATTTTAAATAAATTCTTAAGACACACATTAAACTGTAGCCAAATAATTTGATTTGCATATAAAAGGCTATTCTCTCACATACATGAGAACATGGTGTACTATGAGCATCTACTACCTGCCACAGAGGTACTTACCACCACAGTTCATGATTTTCCTCACGGTAGTGGTTGAAAGTATTTGTTTGCTTCTTAGGAAATCTGCAATTTGACCTCCAATAGGCACAATAATTGTCATTACCAAGTGTGGTACAGCAGACAGCATACCAACCTGATGACAAACAAAAAGTAGGAGTAATACGCGTGACCATAAATAATGTCAGTCAGTGGTTCTGAATCCTGCATTTACTCTTCATGGACAAAGTCAGGAAAAATACTCATTTCAAACGATTGCTTATTCATTTCTAGGATAAGTATTAACTACCATAGATAAATGACAAAAGTTAAGTTTAGGGAATATATATATATATTCCCTTTAATTTTTTTTTTTGCCATCAATAAGAAATTTACTTGTTTTAAAAAAATCCAAATGCTGTCATTGTCCAGAAAAATTTAACAGGTTTATTTATCATCATTATAAAGTTGAACTACTGGAACTTGTTCACTGAAACATTTTGATTTGCATTAATGCTTTACATTCCCACATTTATATGAAAAATCCACACATAAATGAAAATGGAAAAACTGCCAATACCCGATTTCTGTCCCCTATTTTTCCTCTCACAATCATATACTTAGGTACCTTTTGACCCCATGGGGGAAAAAAAAAAATCTAACGTTCAGAACTACCAATAACAGGAAGAAGATAAAAAAAGAATTTTTTTTGAGAATGAAATGTTTCCCATCATCGTGGATTCTTAATCAACTATTCTGAATCTTATTACAGAGTGATCCACATTCGTGTGCCCATTTTGCATCATTATTAAGTGCATTTGTACACATTTATCATTAGCGCAAGAGGGGAAAGAGGTGGACTAGAGAGAAAAATACATTTGACCTACTTTAAAAGGTTTATATTTTAAAACACATTTTAAAATTTATTTGTAATTGTTATAAAGATGAACTGCTGAAAATTGTTCACCGAAACATTTTGACTTGCATTAATGCTTTAATCCCCGCATTTATATTAAAAGTCCACACACAAATGAAAATGGAAAAACTGCCAATACCCAATTTCTGTCCCGTTTTCCACCTGTGATCATATACTTAGGCACCTTTTGACCCCATGGGAAAAAAAAAAATCTAACGTTCAGAACTACCAATAACAGGAAGAAGAGAAAAAATGAATTTTTTTTTGAGAATGAAATGTTTCCCATCATCGTGGATTCTTAATCAACTATTCTGAATCTTATTACAGAGTGATCCACATTCGTGTGCCCATTTTGCATCATTATTAAGTGCATTTGTACACATTTATCATTAGCGCGAGAGGGGAAAGAGGTGGACAAGAGAGAAAAATACATTTGACCCACTTTGAAAGGTTTATATTTTAAAACACATTTTAAAATCTTTTATAAAGCTAAAAACTGCCAACTACCATTTCAAAAATCTCTTATGAGCTATCTAACGTGGGTTTAATTTCCATAGCAAAGAGCCCAAATAGTGTAGATCAGTTTTTCAATTTTAAGTATTTCTACGTCAGATAAAAACATTTGATCATATTGTCATTGTGCAGCAATATACAATTTTCAAACTAATTTTGTACTAAATAGCCCAATCTATAATCTAACTCACCTGCATCAATTCAACACACATCTTGAACCATTAATTATGTGAAGGCAGTGTCTCTAGGTACTACTGAAGCAGTAAGTATAAACTCAATGGATTTAAGTTATCTATTACCACATATACGGCCTTAGCAGATCTGAGTGTAAATATATAAGGAAGTTTCTTTCGTTTATTTGTTAAGGAATTCACATATACGGCCTTAGCAGATCTGAGTGTAAACATGTAAAGAAGTTTCTTTCGTTTATTTGTTAAGGAATTTTTAATTTAATTAAATTAATTCATTGTTATTATTATTTAATTTGCTATATGGCTTTTGCACTCACCAGACACACACACACACACACACACACACACAGAGACCGAGAGAGAGGGAAAGAGAGAGAGGAAAAGGCAGAAAGCAAGTCACCAGGTCCAGGACTTAAACCATGGCTGACCATGTGGGAATCCAGTACCTTAACCACCACACCACTCGCTGGCCCCATATAAGGAAGTTTCTTACTAAGTATACTTTGAAGCACTGCTCCTGGCATAGGGTAAGTATTGAATAAGAGTTGATCGTTTGTGTTTAAACATGCTTTCCAGCTCGATTATTGAAGGTTAAGGACAAGGATTTTGTTTGGCTTTACAGCAGAGTACAGTGTGGAACCACAACCATGGATCTGGGTTGTTGTAAGGCTTAACTAAGACACTGAATGCTTCTAAGATAGCAGAAACATTCAGGCTATTTATTTCTCTCTTCTACTCCTAATGAGAGTT
The DNA here is from genome assembly GCF_000334495.1 of Tupaia belangeri chinensis. Lineage (NCBI taxonomy): Eukaryota > Metazoa > Chordata > Mammalia > Scandentia > Tupaiidae > Tupaia > Tupaia belangeri. The sequence goes on along the minus strand of NW_006159671.1, from coordinate 2,522,282 downwards.
TCCTATCACTATTAAATGAAGAAGCTGAGATTTACAAGGGTTAAGGGTTAACAAAGATCAGAGTCAACTTCTCAGACAATTCTCCCCAAGTCCAAGGAGTAAGCTCTGAACCCCTCAGCTTAGAACCACTGTGTCCTCTGTCTCTTGTATTTTTTTGTAAATTAGTGACTAGGTTAGAGGCTTCATCAGGTTCTGGGCTGTTTTCTTGGTGAGGATATCTCGCAGTGATGCCCTGAGCTTCAGAAGGTGTCTCTGCTTTGCGATGCTGGCAGCCATTGATGGCTATGGCCCAGGTCCCTTATGTTTTTAGGAGTAACAAAATGCTTACCCAGTTCAATCATTCCGTGTTTATTTAATAGCTGAAATACTTCTATAAAGACAAATTTTTATTATTAATTATTTGGTCTTTAAAGTGTAGCTCATAACTAAAAGGAGGAAGTATGGTTAATTCTTTCCTTTAATTTAGAAGTTTTCAAAATAAAGATAAATGATGCCAAAAAAACCCCACTACCAGCTGAGAAGCAAAAAGCAAATAAGATTAGACCACACATATGAATGTGCTTAGCTTATTTCAAAACCTGGTATTTAGTAAGTGTTCAGCAAATACAAAGTAAATTAAGAGAGAAGGTAAACTGACATTAACGTCAACAGTATCATGTTTGAAAGGAGTAGTACCAGGGCCTGCCAGAGTCGTGGTGGTCGGGGCAAATGAACAGTACCAAGCCAACTGTGCTATACAGAGCTCTGGACTCAGAGACTTGAGAAACACACCTGACAGGAGTGAGAAACGGAGGAGAAGGTATTGCAGCATGACCCTCTCCCATGGAGGGGGGTGCTTTCTCATTCTCTTTCTCTCTCTTGCACACGTCTTCTGGAAATTTTTTAAAAAAGGAATACAGTTTATTATTATTATTATTATTATTATTATAAAGTATCATAGATATGTTTCAAGCAATCAGCCATTGAACAAAACATATCCTGAAGCACACCATGTTAAGATTGCATAGAATTCATAGGATTTATGTAGAATTACATGACAGGCTTTTGATATTCATAATGGCAGGACAAAAACTGGGGAGTTAACTATGTTTCCTAAAGTCCACTTAGTTGGCCTGTATTTTGACTTAGTATCTGAGATATCTGGAAATTTCTCAAACTGAACATAACATTTTTATTTATTATCTATTCAAATAATCATATTGATTGCTTTGGATAAGGAAAAATAATAAAGCTATGGTTAATTAATTTTTCACTCTTTCAGCAAAGGATATGTACAAAGCACTGTAGGAAACACCAGGAGTTAACAGTGTAGGGCTTCATGAGAGACGGAAGTTTTTTAATACATTAGTCCACCGATTGAAATATTTCACTCCACTGACTTCACATCTGAGGGTACTGAAACTCCTAACACCTTAGGTACTATTTAGATATATTCTGTGTGTGGCCTCAACAGAGCCACAGAAGTCTCAAGACTTCATGAAAGATGTTCTACTGTCTTCTTAGCTTTCGGTGATTTATTGTGAGCAATCATTTGACAGGTTTAAGGACGATCAAAACCTTCCTACAGTACCATTATTTATGATGATTGTACAGCAGTTTGCTCCTTGCCTTATTGTTTCAGAAGAGTAGGTTCGAGTTTTGTTTTGTTTTGTTTTTGAGAGAGATTTTCATTATAGGGTGCATGTACTTGCCAGAGAGACAGACAGAAACCGAGAAATCACTCCTCAGGGAGTTGGCCACACCTGCAATCCCTTCTCCTCAGTTCTCCTCTCAGGATCTTGGGCACGTATGCACACGTGCCTGGCATGCATTTTAAGCCACCTGATCCAGGATTCAAACCAGGGTTGACTAAGTGGGAGTCCAGCAAAATAGCCAGCCATCTGCTGGTCTCAAGGTTAAAGGTTTTGAATTTCCATCTGACTGATTCTTTATAGAAACCTCAGTCATTAGATTTTGCACATCCTCCTCTAGCTTCCCTGGGTCACAATCGGAAACGCACCTCTCTCCGTCTGATCCACATCCTCCTCAGACACTGGCAAGCAGTATAGCAGCAAAGAGCAGCCCCCCACACTGCTATTCCCATCCCTTAAATATGAAGTTCAAGTGGCACCAAAGTCTCCTCTCATTTGCCGGACCCCAGCATCCGAATTTCCAACGTGCTGGTTAGTCCTGGCGGTGCGGTTCCCCTGACATGCCATTCTCAATAGGCTGGCATCTTTTACAGTGCAGCATGGACTAATAGAACATAAGCATAAGTTAACTAATATGCAAGTTAATTAATTGCATACATGTATAGTATAATGTAACATATAATAGTTCTCTATATAATATAATATTATTAGTTCTACCTTACCTGAGTCAGTATACCCAGAATGAAGATTATACGTTTGCACCTGTGGTTTCTAGCTGTAAGATACCCAATTTAACTAAGGGAGAATGACCTTTCATGCAAATATTTTATTTCACTTAAATGTTTCTGTATTTTTGAAATATAACATTGACATCATTATTTATAAATGCAAAAAAATTAAGCTGTTAATTATGCAAAAACCAGCCCAAGGTATGCAGCAGACCTTAGTTGAAGAGCTTGGATGCAGAACCACATCAGCCCAGATCCAAAACACACGCTCTCTGTCCTGCATCACTTCCTCGCTTACTTTAAGTTAGAGATTTCTTTTTCAACCAGTCTCATCAAAACCTTCCGCCCAATCTGTATGTGTGTAGAAACTATCCACAATTTTAGTTAAAAAGATAATAGGTAAACCAAATAAATCAAGCCATTCGGTTACTAGATTTATCTTTTATAAAACAGCTTCGATTTACTCAGGAACTTTCAATTAATTGAAATGCAGGGCTGGAATGACCTCATGGTGTCATTACCATCGGCTGGGTCCTTCACTGTCCCCATGAAACCTGACTTTGTTAATAGCCACCCAGTATCATCTCTGTCCTAGATTAGGAAAATGGACTCACACCTCCAGCAGCTTTTGTTGAGAAGTCTAACACCTCTCAGGGCTCCCAAAGGCTACGCTGCACTGTTTGATCAGCTCCAGAGGGAAGAGCCCTGTCGAACACGGTCATTCTTCTCAGAGATAGAGGACGCAGTTTCCTTAGAAACAGGGATTACAAAAGGGCTCTTAGAATAGCTACTCCCAAACTCAGGGTTTCTTCAGTCCCGGGTCTCAGAGAGTCTTTCAAGTGGAGACATAATATGAATAGTAAGCCCAGCTGGACTTACGGAATGACATGAAGAGAGATGGCAGGGCCGCTGTCAGCAGAAATGCGTGTATTCAGGACCCAGCGAAGGGCTTGGCACAGAAACGGGGTCCAGCAAATACTCGCTAAATGTTTGAATGGACATATCATTTGCCTAAATTTAAACAGCATAATAAACTGAAGTAGAAATCAAAGGAGCTAGGCCTAAGCTTGATTCTGTCACTTACAGCATAGCGTTAAGACAGTCTAAATGCTTTCTCTGTTTTCTGTTTCCTCATCGGTTCAATAGACATTATGGCTTCTTCAATAGGTTGACAAAACAAGGTTGTTCATGAATATGAAAGGACCTTCTCTTTTCTGTTTTTTTAAAAGTTAAATGTTTATTAAGGAAAAATGAGAAATTATAAATAAATAAAATGAAAAAAAATTAAATCAATCATTATAAGAGAGATACCCAATACCATTTTTGTAGCAACCATATGGAATTTGTTTTGTGTATATGAATATGCTCTATGTTCTTGACCCCTGTGGCAAAATTGCTACTCAGGTTTGTAATGATTTACCTGCCTCCACACAGACAAGTGTGCACATGTGTGTGTGTGTGTGTGTGTGTGTGTGTATGTGCACACACTCAGAGAGCATCATATCATGTATACTGTTTTTTTAAAAGAATTATTATTTTATTTAATTTTATTTATTTTAATTTGATCTGAGAGGGTCATAGAGAGAAAGAGAGAGAGAGAGTGAGAAAACAAGCCACCAGGTCCAAGACTCGAAATCTGTTTTTAAAATTTGCAATGCAAAATAAATATTTGTTCATGTCAGTAAATATCCTTCTACAACCTAATTATTTTTTGGTATTAAGAATGAAATATAATTAGTTAAATGAGTAACATTATACATATTTGGGGGGTTATATGCTATCAGCTTAACATAATTATTTCACAACCATTTTCAGATTAAGAAAAGATCATCAAAACTTCAAATTCCTATGTAAATATAAAGTAATACTCTCATATGCATTTTATCTTGAGAGAAAAAATTTAAAGTAATTGTATTTTCATAATTATGAAGACATGTCTGTGGCATTTTGCATGCAGTGCTATAATTGTTTTTTTTTATTTTATTTTTTTCTTTAGTCTATACAACTAAGCTGTGAATATTTACGGGGCACAAACAATCATGTTAATTACTGAATCTAAAATAAATCTTTATGTATTCAACACATGCTTGTGAAATTGATCAATCACATGAACAGAATGGAAGAATATTTTCAGATGTTTCTTTTTGTTATCCTTCTATCTTTTAGCTGGACAAATTTCTGAGAAAACCAAAGAAGAGTTAGGCTGATAATCATCTGGGTATGATTCCTTTGGAACAAAATACTTTCTTGTTCACTGTTACAGTCTGACCACAGACACAGACTTAAAGGACGTGATGTTTATTTACAGGGAAAAAGCTACACTGCTGCTCAATCCGTTTGTCATGTAAGTTTCATAAAGACACAAGTTAATCTGTATTCCTGCATCCCCAAAACCAGAGAGCAATTTCTTTCCTTCTTCCTTTCTTTCTTTCTCTCTCTCTCTCCCTCTCTCTCTCTCTTTCTTTCTTTCTTTTTTAGAGGTTTTTGCTATAGGGCACATGTGCTCACCAGAAAGACAGAGAGACAGAAAGTGAAAAATCATCCCCCCCAGGGGTATGGCCACGCCACAATCCCTTCTCCTCCATTCTCCTCTCAGGATCTTGGGCACACACGCACAAGCGCCCAGCGTGAGTTTAAACCACCAGGTCTGGGATTTGAACCATGATCAACTACATGGGAGTCCAGCAACATAGCCATTACGCCAACTGCTGGTCCCCCAGAGAGCAATTGCTAGCAGACAACTAATAGTTGATGCTCAAGTACTTGACTTAGTCTCTATTTCCCAGCAGCTATCTGTTGAGTGAGTAAATGAATAACTCATGAAATGTAGACAGTAAAAATCTTGGCAAGAGAACTGAATATTTGCCTAAATACAGAAATCATCCACCATTAAATAACAAGAGTTTTTACATACCTTGCTGATTTCAAATCCAAAGACTTCCTCAAAATAAGCGGGCTGACTAATTAGCAACAAATAGAAAGTCCAGCTTCTGCAGAAATTTGCAACGATTATTGCATAGACAGGCATAGATGTAAAAAATTTTCTCCATGGAGTCTTGAATTTCTAAAATCCCAAATGACAATTGTTTTAATAATTTTAAAAATATTTTTTAATTTAAATGGGAATAATGCATGCTTTACATTTTCAAGATGTACATGATAGGGCATGACAAGGGGACAGGCAAAAGGTCATGACTGGTCATTACAACCACCCAGTTAACGTTAGTTACATGAATGACACAGGAAGAGAAAAGAAAGTAACTAAGACATCAGACACTTCTGATTATTGTTCCAGCTTTACGAATATGTAAGTGTCCATATTTATAGACAATTAATTCCAAAAGCACTCTCAGATCTTAATTTCTAAGATTTTGAGCCTTTATTTTTTTGTAAAGCTTACTGCCAAATTAGTGGCCTTGTGATGTCCAAAATATTTGATTTAAAATGTTGGAAATTTAATACGCTTGGGAGAAGAAGGATAAAAATAAAACTACAAGTGCAGTATTCAGTACCCTAGCTGAAGCCAATTATTCCACTACCCCCTATGAGTTCTCATGATAGCTAATGGATATTGATATAAATTCTGTGACACCGAGGGCAAGGTTCTGTACAAGCGACTTGCTATGCAGCTGCGGTAAAGCATTTGGCCAGCCATCATGCCCTAGGCCCACGATAACTGGTTATTTACGATATTCAAGGCATTCGAAATTAACGAGCAACATGATTGACTTTCCTATGACACCTTTAAAAAATTAAACCTAGCGTACTTACAGATCCTGTATACGTGCAAATATAAAAGCAAGTATTCTCCCCCTAGACTACTATTTTTAGACCTTAAGATAGTGCTCATATTCGCAGATATTTTCTCAATTACTCATTTTGAATATGAAAACACTATTTGGTAAGAAAACAATAGCCTAATAACTTTGTTTAATGCTAGCAGGAGATTTTTTGCTTTCTCTGTAGGGAGCATGTGCTCACTGAAGACAGGCAGAGAGAAAGAAGAGAAAGAGAAAACCAGAAGTCACTCCCTGAGAGGATGGCAATGCTGCAATCTATTCTCTTCCATTTTCTGCTCAGGATTTTGGGCACGCACGCACACGTGCCTAGTGTATTTTTCAAACCACCGGGATCCAGGACTTGAACCTCAGAGTTGGCCATATGATATTCAGTTGCCTTAACCGCCACGCCACACTACCTGCTGGCCTTCTAGCAGGGGATCTTTAACCTGACCAAATTACTAAACAGGGAGGCAATGTTATTATTATTATTATTCATTACATAGAGTGCATGCCTGAGGGGGGAATAGAGATAAAGGGAGAGAGCCTTAAATGGGCCTGGTTGTACCAAAAGCCCCTTTCCCCCAGCTCCTCCAGTTTGCCAGGATTTGAGGCATTGAGCACATGCCGGGCCTGTTTCAGGTCCACCAGACAGGGATCCTAACCCTCCAGTGGCCACGAGTCTTCCAGCTTGGTAGACAAGTACGCTATCAACTACGCCACCTAGGCTAGGCCAGGCAAACATTTCCACATGGGTTCTACAATTGTTCCTGATTCAGAGCATCAGAATTGTCTAGTATTAAGCAGTGACTATAATTAACCTTTTAAAGATCATTTTAAACATAACATAGTAGGAAGTTACACAGTGGTGATATTTAAGAAAATAACCTATTCAAGGCAAAAAGGAAACAACAAAAATGAAACTCTTTCTAATAATAAGTAGTGAGTACTGTGGTTTGGTAAAAGTTTCTAATGACAACATCACTGATGAATTGAAAAAGGACCACGTTGGACAGCCTTGTAGCCTAGTGGTTAAGGGAGCCAGTCCCACATGATTGACCAGCATTTGAATTTTGCCCCAGCAACATAAAAATACACTCCCGGTGTGTGTGCATGAGTGTGCCCAGTGCCTACAGGGTGGAGAAATGGGGGTGCTTTCTCCCATTCTCTTTCTCTATCTCCATCTCTTGTGAGCACACACACCTCTCAAGCAATTAAAAAACAAAAGTTTTGTTAAAAATGCATTGTGTTGTAGGGAACTGGTACCAGATGAATGTATTTATTTCATAGTTAATGAAAAATTATCAATGGGCCAACTAGTGGTATGGTGAAGATGGTTTGATCCCACGTGGCCACTGTGTGTTCAAGTCCCAGAACCAATGATTTGAGAAGCATTCTAGGCATGTATGTGTGTGTGTGCCCAAAACTCCTGAAAGGAAGGGGAAATGGAAGAGAAGGGATTGTGGTGTGACCATCCTCCATGGAGTTGCTTTCTCTTTCTCTATCTCTATCTCGCTCTCTCTCCAGCAAGCACATGTACCTTCTGGCATATTAAAAAAAAAAAAAGACCAAGGATAAAGATGTCTGCATTATGGTATTATATTTGTATAAGGAATGAATCATGACTTCAGATATCATTAGGAGTAAATAAGTTTTTCTGGCTGAAAAAGTGTTCATTATTTCATACCAAGGTCATTTCCCCTAAGAACTTTAAAAGTAGGTGGTAAAGCACCTTAAATGTAACAGGAAAGTATCTCATTTTATGCCTTAAAAAATTATTGGAAGTCAGAAACCAGCTTAAGGTCAAGCTGTTCAGATTCTATGTAGTGAACATGTTGTTTCTTTCACAAGTGTGATAACTTAATAAAAATTCATCAAGCTATTGATGATTTGTACATTTTTTTGCATGCTATATTTAAATATATTTATAAAGAGACAAAACGGATTTAAGAGACATCATAGACAATCAGATATCAATGTCTGATTATTAACTGGATTGCCACTCAAAACAAATAGCTCCAAAAAAGCATGAATATAGACTAGGTATTAGAATATGGGTTGGGTGAATCACATGCTGTTAGAAAATTAGTTTTAATTGTGTTAGGTGTGATAGTAATACAGAGATTATGAAGGAGTCTATTCTAATTATTCTAGAGAGGTATGTGAAGTATGCAAGGGTCAAATGTTTTGATGATTCATTTACTTTGCAATGTTTCAGCAAAGCAAAGTTAAATACACATAGTGAGATGTTGACAATTGCTGCATCTGTGTGCTGGGTCTCTGAACGGATGCTCCTATGTAGGGTCCTAGAGTCCCCTGCTCTCTGTGTTCTGATGGAGAAACACATCACGCATTGACCTGATGATCACTCTGTGACCCGGCAAACTGCATGTTTTATCCACCAGGTATGAACCAAACAGGGCTCTTGAACAACTCCAAGCACCATTAAAGGTGTCTAGGTTGTTGCCCAGAACACTGAAAGAAACTGGCCCTGGCCCCAAGCCAAATTCCTTAAACACTGCTGTAAACTTCATATCCTGAACTCCTGGCTAAGTGGCATAGTCCTTTCTCTCTGTCTGCCAGAGATCATTCATAATAATAATACTAAGATGAAGATATTTCATCAATAAAGTGATTAAGAATATTTCTCATGTCAGCTGTCTCTTTTTGACATTCTGACGTTTCAGTATTTTCTAAACTGCATGTAACATAAATACACATGTGTAAAGCCTACAGTTAGCATATTCAGTAAACGAAAAATAACACTTCTCATGACTGAGAATTTCCTACAATTCAAAATTAACAAATATTGGTTAAATTTTTAAAAATTATGAAGTATATTGACTTTCTTAGGTTTGTAGTCATAGCTATAATCCAGGGCACATTTTAAGATGCTTAGGAAAAGATAGAGGAAGAAAAATATTACAGATGGCGGAAGTGGCAACCATTCCTGAATAAGTTATGGAGTGTGAATGGACAAAAAAGAAATCATGCTTGGTACCAACTTAGTTTTGTTGAATAAGAACTTGTAAAATAGTTTGGTCAATGGGGATGTGAGATGGGGAATAAAAATAGGAATATACACCATAATAAAGTTCTTACTTCCATTGCACCTAAAAGATTTGCACTCTCTCCAATGCTTTCTTCTATGTACCTACGTTCTTCATCTGTAATAGTAGGGTGCTTTGCAGGGCTCTCGTAAGACACCAAAAGCCAGAACATGTACCACACCATTCCAAAGCTTCCTGCAAACAATGGTTCAAAAGGAGGGAGTCAAAGAAAGCCATTGAAAATAACTTCATTTAACAGTCGTGTGCAGGAAAAAAATGGATAATCTCATCACAAACACCTTCTGTGGGAGAACGGAAGCTTATGTTTTTCCAATTGACTTTAGCCATCTCGTCTAGTCTTTTGCACTAGACTTCAAGCTCCCTGAAGATTTTCCCTTTGGTTTTATCTCTCTGTCTCCATTAGACAGCACATAAGAGACTATCATCATTCAATGGTGTCACTCGGAAGGTATTCACACACCAAGCAAATATTTACTGAGCAGATCCTATGCCTGGTTCCCTGCTAGGCATAAGAAATACAATGACCAGGATAAAATTCCTGTCCTCAAAGAATCTTTCTTATTTGCCTGCTTTAAATACATGACAGTGATCTGCATTTCCAGAGAAAAGAAATGCTCATTTTCCTCCCCCCATTAGCATTTCCCAGATCTAGTAAATAGACTATTACATAAAATATAAGATTATTTGAGCCCCAGTGGCTAAACTGCATGAATAAATGGGCCTCTGTAATTAGTGTGTAACATTTAACACTTCGTGTGATTACACACCTTGTTATATCCACCACATACTATTGCCTATTGATCATTCTTGGGGCACATGACAGTTATAAGTGCCAAGGCAATAGAATGTTTGCAAGTCCCTTTTCATTCCTTTCTTTGTTTAGCACTCTCACCATTAACACATATCCTTCTTGTACAGTAGACATCTGTAAGCATTAATAGTAGAAAGAATTTCAAGTGATTTTTTTCTGGTTTCCCAGCAGTTGGCCATTTCATTTTTCCCTCATACTGTTCTCTTTGTCCCTGGGGGACTGTGAGTGAATGCTCCTGGTCCCCACATACATTTTCCTCCTCCACAGCCCCTAAAAAGTGTGTCACTTATTTTTTTAATTTATTTTTTTATTATCATTATAATCTTATTTTTATTACATTGGATTGCATATAACTTTACAGTGTATTGCATTGCTTTTTCAAAAGGGAATGCGGGACCAGCAGTTAGCGTAATGGCTATGTCGCTGGACTCCCACGTAGTCGACCGTGGTTCGAGTTCCAGACCCGGTGGCTTAAACTCACGCCGGGCGCATGTACATGCGTGCCCAAGATCCCGAGAGGAGAATGGAGGAGAAGGGATTGCGGCGTGGTCACCCCCCCTGGGGGGTGATTTCCTGCTTTCTGTCTCTCTGTCTTTCTCTGTCTGGCGAGCGCACGCGCCCTATAGCAAAAACCTCTCAAAAAAAAAAAAAAAAAGGGAATGCCATGCATGTCAGTCAATACAGAGACATTAATCTCCCCACTTCATTCTTCAATATCTTTTCAATATTTTTCCCAATTATTATTATTATTGTTCTAATTATTTTTTAAACAATCACTATTTCTCATTTTGCTTGTAAAAAGACTTTACCCATCATGAAATACTTCTCAGACCAATCTAGTTGAGAATGCTATACATGCCATCATCAACAGGTAATAAGCCATATCTGAACTTCTGATGTGCCCTGTTCCTTTTAGTTACTGAACATGGTAGCCGACGTGATTTGGGGTCAGATGGTGTGTGAGAATTGATCTAACTTGGAGGTAACAGAACATGTCTTCCACAGATTGAAATCCTGGCTGGGTCCAGTCATTATCAACCAACAGTAACTCCACTACAAAATGGGATAAAAATTCATTTTTTGTGGCATCGTGGCAATGAAAAGTTGAAGACAATATAAAAATCAACCAGCTCAGTGGATGGCCCAAAATAGGCACTGAACATAAAACATCCCTTGTGATGTTGTAATAATTGTCATTACCACTAACTGAAATCATCTCACGGGCCAGACATTCTACTAATTACTTTCTATGCAGTATCTTTTTCTTTTCTTTTTTTAAGGTTTTTGCCATAGAGCACGTGCACTTGCCAGAGAAAGACAGAAAGATAGTGAAAGGGCCCCCCCAAGGGGGATGGCCATGCTGCAGTCCCTTCTCCATTTTCCTCTTGGAATTTTGGGCGTGCACACACATGCGCTAGATGTGAGTCCCAAACCACAGATTCCAGGACTCAAGCTGAATAGGCCATGTGAGAGTCCAGCACCTAACCACCATACCACCTGCTGGCCTCTGTTACCATATCTTTTTTTTTTTTTCATTTTTAAAAGAATGATTTAATTCTATTTATGCATTTATTACTTTTTTAAAATTTGACCAGAGAGAGACACAAAGAGAGAGAGGGAAAGTGAGAAAGCAAGTCCCCACCTCCAGGACTCTAACCATAGTTGGCCATGTGGGAGTGTCCAGCACCTTAACCACCATGCCATCCTCTGGTCCCCATGCAATATCTTTTTTAACTTACTTCACTGGACAGGTCTTATCTCATTCATTTTTAAAATATGAATATTGAATACATGGTCCAAGGCCCAATTTAGTTATATGCAGCAAGGAAGCAAACGCTATGATATATTTTCAAATTATCTAATGTTTCTACTTGGAATTTGTGTCATTCAACTAGAATATCAAATAAGATATAATGGAATAATGAGACTGGTTTTAATAAGTCCCTGGTTTACATTAGTATTTTTACCTTAGTCGCAGGTTATGTAGGGGCTAGCAGATGGTGGGACTCCCACATCGCCAACCACAGTTCAAGTCCTAGACCTGGTGACTTAAAAATCATGCCAGGCATGATTAAACTTTGCTGAATTACAGATTCTTGAAAATCTAATGAAAAGTGTTCATTACAATCAGATGAATAAGATTTCCCTAGGGAAATAATGTATGCACAAATACATATATAGCTTACAGTTTATGACATTCATGGATCCCGAATCCATTTGTGGTTTTTTAGCCATAAAATGAGCCCCTACTATAAAGTAACATTAATAATATTCTGTGGGCATAAGCATTTGCTCTGATGAGAATATTTCAGAATTGGAAATGAGCTGGGCAAATCTGGAAGTCGCCAGATCCAGTTCTATGGCATGATCTCATCAATCTTCCAGATCCTCACGTCATGACCGAAGAAGGTATTAATCAGTGGCAATATCAGCTGGACTCCAGCTTTCTTACATTTCTCTTTTCCTCATTACTAAAACATCTGTCCTAGAAAGGCTTTTAGGGTAGTTTGAGGTGGTAAGCTTTCAGCTTCTTGTTAAAAAGTGAACATAAAGGGTGTTTAGACTTAGTGTTTCATTTTTTATTTCGCTGTAGGGGCTTAATTACCTTTGATGCCCGGGAAACTAGGGCAAAGATATTTTTTTTTCAGCAGCTGACTACTGACATTTTATCACCAAATTGAATCATTGCCTTAGCACTAGCGCTGCCTTCCAGCTTTCCACCCCACTCAGTCTTGAGGTGAGTCAGGGAAATGACCAAGAACGCAATAAAGAGAACAGAGAGGCGGGTGCCCCGCTCTTTCCTCCTCACCAGCTTTTCATCCTGAGACACCTTCATTTTTTTTTCATAACCAAGGACATATATTTCACATATTATAAAGTTTCCATTAGCAATGAGATTGCTTTTAAAATAAGAAATAGCAATGTATGGAAAATAACAGATAAAAATATTTTCCTTGACCTTCTCAGAATTTAAGGAAAGGATTCCTAAAGGGAGTATTAAATTAAGCTATTTTGGCCTAAACCAGCCGTTGTACTCCCACATTTTGATTCCTATAGATAAGCCAAAATCGTACATGTTAGGCTATTTTTCTGAGCTGGTTGCTAAATTACAGCCAATCATAGCAGCTAGGCTTCAGTCAATCACAGGCATCGTGCCAAGCTTCAAAATGTAACCAATGATTTCTCTACCTCATTCCCTCACTTCCACTTTTTGTAGGACGCATTCCTGTTCTGCTGACTTACATGCCAAGTTGACCACGAGGCTGGCCAGAGTGGTCAGGAAGTCCGGGGACAACTGCCCGATTTAAATTGTGTTAAGATTTGCTCTATTAACACTCTACTCTATGAAATTGACTGGTTTACTTTCCCTTTAATAGGAGAAAATAAGTGAGTAAACACAGAAGTATATTTAGAGATCTAGTTGGCTTTCTGCAACCACTTTTCTTTTGGCCTGTGCATAATTTGATTAATACAACTGTATAAAAATGTAACTTACCATAGACGTAAAACACTGAAGACCAGCCTGTGTACTGCACAAGAATGCCGGCTAAAGGCATTGCAATCACAGCTCCAGCATAGGAACCTAAAGCATAGGGAGGATGGGAGGAAGGGAGGTGAAACAAATTCTTCACTCCATCTCACAAACACACTCTTGCACACTGAAGTGATGGGCACTCACACCCGTAAACATCCACTCTACCAAACACATGCATATCCCTCTGTACATACACAGGAACACAGGACTACTCAATACCCAAGACACCTACCTACCCAAGACAACAGAGATCTAAAATTAAAGAGCCAGGCTGGCTGGTGTGTGTTCTGTCCGAGTGCTGGCTGGGCCAATGCTAACCAGACAAGCAAATACTGGAAATCTATTCTGTATATTGGAAACATGTGTTTCCTAGTAGCAGAGTAATGCAGATTTAGCTTTGTGTGCATTTTCTCATTTTGTTTTCAAGTTTATCAAAGGTGATTGTGAATATAATGTCTAGGAGGTATAGAGAGAAATGGTAATCTAGAGAAATTGTAATGTTTACAGCCTAGGATTTAAGCCCAAATGCTCGTAAATTCAACCCGTAGGCAATAACACTGCTAAGTTTACATTATGGCTTAAACACAAAGAGAAATCACAGCAGCCTTAATTTCCTTGTGACAGGGTTATTTGCAGTGGTTCCACCCTGAATTGTAAAGTGGGCAGATAGTCTCACATCATCTGATTTGGAATGAAACTGCTTTATTGTCTTAATACTTTGGTATAGAGATGAAAGACACGCACACACACAAAAACGACCTTAAATCACATTGATTGTTTTAGGATATTTTACAAGCCAGTAATGAACCAAAGTTATTTAAGATGAGTAGAAAGAACTCTAAGCCTTAAAAGTTGGGAAGCAAGATTTTTGAAATGTTTATTAGTTTTATTTCCTAAAATAAGTCGTAAGGCTAGTTTTGTTCCCTAAAATGAAAGTTTTCATAAACAGAAAATAATGGCAACAGTATTTAGGAGAGCAGTTAAAGATACTATTAATTCTAATAATAGTTATTTTTCTATAGTCTACCTATGATTAGGATTTCACCAATTTTGTCCACTATCATCCTATTGTATTAGATACTAATTCTAATTAACTACTAGGCTTTAGGTTTACATAGTATTCAATAAAATTATTTTTTATAACACATATCTTTATTTATATTTTCATCATTATAAAAGTGTTTAAAATCTGTATTGTTTGTCTTGTCTATTTTCATGTCTAGCTAAAATAAGTAATACTTAAGTTCTTGAAAAAATAATGAAAGCATATTGTAAAAATCACCCATGAATATATTTAAAAATGCGACTGAAACAGATCAACTCCTCGACAAATACACAGCACAAGAAGAAACAGAAGATCCGAGGAGATTACTAAGAATAAAACAAATTGAAATAGTGGTCAACCATCTTAGCATCCACGCCCAAAGGCATACCACACAAAACCCAGCTGGTTTTTTTAAGTGAGTTGACCAAACTTTGCATTCTTATCCAGGTTGTTCTTGAACGTTCCTCCGCCATCACTCCACTCATATAGTACTCACCACAGAAGGACGTGGTGGCCAACCTGCTTCTCTCCAGGGGAGGGGCCCATTTGCTCCATATCCCATGACAAGCAGGGTAGGTGACGCCCTGTGTAAGATAAATATCACCATTGAGGAGTCAGGCTCACCAGAAAATAATCGCATCTTTGCTTTGACTCTCTTTCCTATAGGACGGTCACAAGGTTTTAGGGAAAGCTGCTGTTTTTACAAGTTTTCAATCCAGACGTCAGAAGACACGAAGTCCTTTCGTAAACTCTGCAAATCTGCCCCACCCTTCAAGTCTCCCTCCACCTGATTAAGGCAAAAGAAAAGGCCCTATATTAATTAATTCATCTGCCATTCTGAACAGTTTTTGAGAAATTTGGGAGATCTTTTTATGAGGCATTAAACTTGGTGACTACTAAATGTACGGAATTTATCCAAGGGGAGGGAAGGAAAAATTTTTATCCTTAGGGTTTACTCTGCCTAACAGTAGTATCTAGAATTTAGACCTTCAAAATAATTAGTCTTTCTATTATTTTGACTCTATCATATTTTTTTCTTTTTTGTTGGGGAGGGAGAAGTTTTTGTTTTTCAGTGTCTTAATATTTCATATTCATCATATTTATCTATACCCACCATACTTCCTGAAAAGAGAAGGGACAGTAAGTAGACCAAACTCAGGTTTCTAAGTGCTATTTCAAAATCCTCGGGCTGATAAAGCAAGAGTCAATCATTAGACTGCTCCCAGAATCTATTCAGTGAAATGTTTCAGTGAAGACACATACCAAGATTCAAAAGGGACTTGATATAAAACTCCCAAAAGATACTAAGTCAAGGTTACCACTAACAAAGGTCAAACTCGAAATTAACATGACACATTAACAAAATGCTTATTTTTGTTGTTGTAGTTTTATATCCTTGATAAACAAAATATTTGACTGCCTAACTTTTCTCATGTTTCTTTTTTTTATGTTAACATTATATATTGGGTCATCGGAAAAGTCATGATGCATTTGGTATAGAAATAATACATGATGGGGACCAGCAGTTGGTGTAATGGCTATATGGCTGAACTTCCATGTAGTTGACCACAATTCAAGTCCCGGACCCAGTGGCTTAAACTCATGCCAGTCGCATGTGCTTGCGTGCCCAAGATCCTGAGAGGAGAATGGAGGAGAAGGGATTGTGGCATGGCCATCCTCTGAGGGGGGTGATTTCTCACTTTCTATCTCTCTGTCTCTCTCTATCTTTCTGGCGAGTGCACACACCCTATAGCAAAAACCTCTCAAAAAAAAAAAAAAAAAGAAAAATATATGATGACTTTTCCAATGACCCAGTAGTTGCCACCTGATGACATATATTATTTGTTCATAAGGACAAACAGAAACTGGTGGTTCTCAATAACATGCCAATCTTATAATGCCCTCCTCCTAGAGTTCCGTACCTCAACAAGTCCCTGCAATATTCTGACAAAGATGACACACCCATAGTGCACTCTGGCTGCAGACGGGATCAGCATGTTCAGGGTGGAGGTAAGAAGTATTGCAGCTCCAAAAACCCTGAAATAGAAGAGATGGGAGTGTGGCAATGACTCAGCATGGTATATACACATCTGCATTCCTCAGGTCAAGTTAAACACTTAAGACAGTCCACAATGATAGGACCAGCCGGTGACACAGTGATAACACACTGCTCTGTCAGACTGATCCACATGGGATGGTCCTGGGTTCATGTCTGAAGGCCTCTCAGTGAACATGGGGTTGGGCGAAGGGGGTATATACATGTCTATGATCTGAACTGGCTGAGACTAGAGGGGTATGGTGGCTGGATGACCCCAAGGGAGTGCCTGACTTAATCTCTCTCTCTCTCTCTCTTTCTCTCTCTCTCTCCCTTGAAACAAATAAACTCATAAACTTTAAAAATAAATCATTACAAATAATTTTTATATTTTTTTTTCTAAAAGAATAAAATTCTTTCAGGGCCTGATTGGGTAGCTAAAATAAATACACATTTAGACCATCTAGAAATTCTACGTTATGTGATGCACAAGAAATTTTTTTTAAAAAAAAGGATCAAATGAGGCTGGGTACAGTAACTAATATTAATTTTTCTCAAAGATCTAATTGCAAATTAATGAATCACTATAGAACTCTGGATATTTGGTGTCTATATCTCACTCTACAACTGAGGACAAGCCCCTGTGTTTCACATACACTGTTACCTCCTCAGCACTTAGCGCAGTGCCTCATACTTGGTTAACACTCAAGAACTGTTGGAAGATAATGAATGCATGAGTGGGCCTGTTTCTGACATTATGTACCTATTTACAAATTCTCCAGAAGTTATATACTAAAAAAATTTATAAATAGAACCATAATTTAATTCCCCAAGAAATTACATGGTTAGATCTCACAGCATATGGTTTTATAATTAAAATAATCACTATTCTTAATATATAAGCCACATAGTTTTCTTTTTTTACTATTACTATTACTAGTATTGTTTTAATGAATAGGTGAGTAGATTCTGCTTGAGGCATACTTCTAACAGCACCCATACACACAATTCAAGATGAATTGCTGAGGGCCCAGCAGGTGCCATGACGGTTAAGGCACTGGACTCCCACATGGCTGACCACAGTTTGAGTCCCAGACCTGGTGGCTTGCTTTCTCAATTTCTCTCTCTTTCTCTCTCTCTCTTGCATACGTGCCCTACAGCAAATTTAAAAAGATAGTAACAATAAATAAAATTATTTTTTTAAAAAAAGGAAGAATTGTTGAAACAATGATCCTAAGGCCTTATTCATCTGCAAGTAAAAATTTGATTACTTTTCATCATTTGGAAAAAAAAAAATGCTACAGCCAGTAAGTGGCGTCATGGTTAAGATGTTGGATCTCACATGACCAACAGCATGATTTGAGTCCCAGACCCAGCAGTTTGAAGAACAAGTAGGGCAAGTATGTATGAATGTCCAAAATCCTGAGAGGAGAATGGAGAAGAAGGGAGTGTGGTGTGGCCTTCTTCCCTGGGGGTAGAGAGATGATTTCTCACTTTCTGATATATACACACACACACACACACACATATATATATATATATATTCCATAGTATTAATACTAAGGAAGAAAAATAACCACTAACCTGGGCAACTTTAGAAATATTCTTCTGCAGATCTATTTTGGGACCTATAATCTCTAATGAGCTAATTTGTGTATTGGGGGAAACTTTTGCTTTTTTCTTTAATTGCCAGTGGGCATGTGCACTTCCCAGAAAGAGAAAGAGAGAGGGAGGAAGGTGGTGGTCACACTGCAATCCCTTCTCTTCTGTTTTTCTCCAACATGTCGGGATTTGGGAAATGCAAGATCTTGCACTCAGTGTGTTTTTAAGCCACTAGAACTGGGATTCAAACCATGGTCAGTCATGTGGAATTCAGCTCCCTTAACCAGTAGGCTATGGGGCAGCCCTTGGGCAAGTTTTATTAATACAGTTATTGAGCCTTGAGTTCTGTCAAGGTTGATTGTCTCTTAGAAGCTCTAATTTTTTCAGGCCACATTTAACCTTACCACATTTTCCCAGGTTTCTGAAAGGAGACTTGTTCATTATTAATCTGTTATTGAAAGTTGAGAAATGACTATAAAAGGCTAAAGTGTAATAGTTGCTATCCTATCAAGTGTATACCTGGTTAAATACTGTCACATGAAAATATAAGCAAACTGTGTCATCATTCCATTTGTGGCTCCTCTCCGTTGAGTTAAAAAGTCACTTATCATGTGAATATTCAGCTCTGTTCTTCCTTTGTGCTGTTTGCTCAATAAATAGCTTTGGTTAGGAGTCAAGATAATTTTGCATGCTAATATCTGATGAGGGAAAAACCTTCAGGATTATGTAATATAAGGGTACTTCAAAAAGTTCATAGTTGAGGCGCAGGTGGTCTAGTGGTTGAGGCACTGGACTCCCATGCAGTCAACCACGGTTCTAGTTCCAGGCCCAGTGGCTTGAAATTCCCATCGAATGCATGTATATGTGTACCCAAAATCCCAAGAGAAGATTGAATGAGAAGGGATTACTGTGTGGCCATCTCCTTTGTGGGGGTGATTTCTCGCTTTCTGTCTTTCTGTCTCCCTCTTTCTCTCTCTGTCTCTCCAGCAAGTGCACATGCCCTCATATCCCATAGCAAAAATCTCTTAAAAATAAAGTTAATAGTCAAAAATGAAATTCAAGGTTGAGTTTATTTTGGTATCAAAAAAAGTAAAATCTATGCATAGTTTTTTGTGTTGTCTACTAACATTTTGAAGAAATCTATGTCTCTTTATCATAATTATTTTGGAGTTATGAAGTATGAATTTTATTTTTCAATCATTATAACTTTCTATTGTCACTTTTTCTCTGAGGGTTTTTTTTTTTTAATACTATTGTCTCTAGAAAAGCTGGTAAGAGATGAATTTGACCCTATCTTAAACTTGAAATTTCTCCTCCTGTGGCTATTGATATTTGGACAGGGGATTTCTTTGTTGTGAGGTATTGTGCTCTGAATTGTATTACTGGATGCATTTTTGCATAGAAAAAATATGTCACGACTTTTCCAACAACCCATTATTTTTTAACTGCATCTCTGGCCTTTACCCACCAGATGCCAGCATCATGCCACCCACACTAAGAAATAGTAGAAATGAGTCTGATAAAGAAATAAAAGCTATAGGGAACCAGCAGTTAGTGTAATGGCTATGTCGCTATGACTCCCACGTAGTCGACTGCGGTTCGCATCCCGGACCCAGTGGCTTAAAACTCACTCCGGGCGTGTGTGCCCAAAATCCTGAGAGGAGAATGAAGGAGAAGGGATTGGGGCATGACCACCCCCCCTGGGGGGTGATTTCTCGCTTTCTGTCTCTATGTCTCTCTCTGTCTGGCGAGCACATGCGCCCTATAGCGAAAACCTCTCCAACAAAAAAAAAGAAAGAAAGACAAGCTATGAAGTAGCTTAGCAGAGTGTGTTGTAGACTTTAACACAGATGATGATAACCTAGGGACCTGTTGGAAGGTGTCGGAGTTTCTGATCCAGCAGGTTTGTGTGTGGCCTTGTATTTCTAGCAAGTGCCCAGGCAATGCTGAAATTGCACATCCTGCTTTAAGAATGAATATAAGATAAATTAATTTCAAAATATTTTTAATTAAAGAAAAATAATGCTTTAGCAACACCAGGCCAGGCATTCTTCCCCATTCATCACAAAAGGGGCATATCATGAGGAAGGGAAGATCTAGGAAAAAATAGAGCTGAACATTGTGCAAATAAGTGACTTAGCTTTTATTATAGAGGGGAGAGGCAAGGGTAGAATAAAAACACCTGATAAAAGGAGAGTTGTTTTTTCAAAACCCCAAATGGAAAGTTAGAAGATGAGCTCAAGCACCAAAGTGAACTTTGGCCCAGTTTTGACCCTCCTCACTAATCAGATTGAGCTTATTTTTCTTAGAGAAAGTTAAGCAGTATGACATGCTATCAGATAAAAATGTTCTCATTATATCTCTCTTATAAAAGTAAATAAATAAATAAACTTAAATAAAATGACTCAGCCACAGTGGCACAGCAGTGGCCAATGCTCGGCAATGCCGCACGCTCTACGGAAGATCAGGTGTTGGGTCCTAGTACTCTGGGTTACACGTGATCCTGGCTGGATGGGAAAGGCTGGGCTGGATCACAGTGTGTGGTTTTCTTGAAGAAACTTATCTCTCTCTTTCTCTATCTCTCATGAAAGTAAGAAAGAAAGGAAAAGAAAGAGAAAGAAAGAAAAAGAAAGAGGAAGAAAGAAACAAAGAAAGAAAGAAAGTAAAAGAAAGAGGAAGGAAGGAAAAGAAAAAGAAAGAAAGAAAAGACAGAGACAAGGAGGAAGGAAGGAAAAGAAAAAGAAGAAAGAAAAGACAGAGACAATTTTATACTGTGAGGATTCAAATTCCAGCTCTAATTTCTTACTAGGTATATCCTTGGGCAAGCTGTCATTACTTAAATCCTCTAAGCCTTACTTTCCGGTTTTGTATAATTGCCAGAGAGCATATACACTCATCAGAGTGAGCTGGAGAGACAGAAAGAAAAGGAGAAACAATCCTTCTGTGGGATATGGTCACACTGCAATCCCTTCTCTATTTCTCCATCCTGTTGAGATTTTAGACACACACACACACACACACACACACACACACACACACACAGTGTGTTTTTCAAGGCACTGGATCTGAGACCCAAACCATGGGGTCAGCCATATAGGATCTGGTTCCCTTAGCTACTAGTCAACAGGCCAGCCCCCTAAACCTTCCTCTCTCCAATTGTAAATGGCGATACATTTCCACTTATCGTAAGAATATACTGAAGACTAAGTAAGTTAATTATGAAAGAGAACAGTGTCTGGCTCGTAGGAAATGATTTATAAATATTACATAGAAATTTTACATCTTTCCATAGACTTTTCGAGCCAGTCCTTTCAATAATTCCTTTTCAAGGAATTATTATTCTTAATCCTTTTCTTTCAGAATGCTTTTTCCCGATTAAATAATGCTATTTTTGTGACCATAGATGCAGAGTCATTCCATACCATACAGAAATTACAGCAGCTTAAGTTTCATAAAAGCATGCAGTGGGAAAACCACCTCCCACTCTGAAGCCATACAGAATTGATCTAAATGCATCACCCTCTTATTCTATGTCCTAATAGCCCATCTAACATATCCAGGGAGAAACAAATAATAATTATTAAAAAAAAAAAAAAACAAAAAAAAACAGAGAAACAGCCTGACAGCCTTCACTAAATTATCTGTTTTTTTCCCTCAACCCTTATCGCTCAACATTTACCAGCTTCACACACACATGCATACATACTCTTTTCCTACACATTTCTTGTCTCAAGTATTTCTAAATCAGTGTACGCTGTTTTTGTAAGGCCTAACCCACAGGCACATGTGTTTTCCCACCCCTCGCATTATTTTTGTCTCTTGGAGAATTGGGGCCAGGTCTTCAGTTCTTCAAACCCCATGTGCTGGCAGGTCTTGTAAGTGACATGTTCTTAGGAAATGAGCAACCAGCCACTTTTGTGTGGACACTTTCGATAGAGGGCAATAACATCTTTCTTCCTGAGGCATACATAAATGATAACAGATCTTTTTGCTTTGCATCACCATTATCTCGATATTATCAATCATTGACCAGTTATTTGTTCTTGAGCTTTTAATGGGGATAAACTACTGTTCTTGGAATCCTATAATTTCTAGGAAGCTGAGTTACATTCATAGAATAATTGTAGGTTGGCAGCTATGGGCTAGAATTTAGAGTGCTCCTGTGGATAAATCCTCACTTGAGATAGTTACTGAGTTCAAGTACATGGCCCGGTCTGGCCTCATCCTTCAGTCTTTCTAACTGCTGAAATCTCCTGAAACCAGCTGTGCTCACACTGCCTGCTTATCACTGCAGCCTCATCGGCCTCTGGACCATTGTCTCTGATGCTCCCCTATCAAAATAAAGTGAGATGGTACATTTCAGAAATGATAGACTCCTCTTAAAGACGCTCACTGCTTATCAATATTGAATAAGAGTGATGTACATTGATGATGCTTGACTGTCGTCATTTTTGTGTGACGTGAGAACAGAAATAAAACGTGCATAGTGATGATGTTTTTGATATTCTGACAGAGGGAAATGAATTGTATAGCAGGAAACATTTAATATTTCTGTGAGCTTTATTATCTCTAGTACTGGTCCTTTTTATTATTATTATTCATGATAAAGTATGTGTCCGTGAAAGAGAGAGAGAGAGACAGAGAGGCAACCTGCACAGTTCTTAAGTCACACTAACAATCCCTTTCTGCAGTCTTCCGACCTCCCAGGATCCTGACACGTGCAGATGCACCTGGCATGTTTTCAGGACAATGGGGCTGAGCCTGCAGCTTCCAGCGGCGCTGCCCAATGTGCCATTTACTGCACCACAGAGGCTGGGCTCGTGGCCCTAGTCTTAGATTTGACACATACAATTGGGTTTCACAGCACTACTGCCTTGGAAATAATACTTATCAATATAAGTTTTTCAAGTGTCTCTTCTGATCAAGACTTGTCTAGTGATCAAAAACATGCAAATAAATAACTTTACATTTTTTCCCATGGTTATGTTTTTCTCTATAAGTCTGACCCAGCACTAAGCAATATAGTGACTAAGAGACTATGAATATAGTGAAACAGACTTTTAAAAAGAAAACACGTGGAGTCAGCAGATGGTGTAATGGTTACATTGCTGGACTCCCATGTAGTCAACCATGGTTCAAGTCCCAGACCTGGCAGCTTAAAACGCACGCCAGGCATGCATGCATGCTTGCCCAAGATCCTGAGAGGAGAATGGAAGAGAAGGAATTGTGGCATGGCCATCCCCCCTGGTGGGTGATTTCTCACTTTCTGTCTCTCTGTCTCTCTGGCGAGCGTACATGCCTTATAGCAAAAATCTCTCTAAAAAGAAAGAGAAAGGAAGAAAGAATGAGAAAGAAAAAAAAAAGAGAAAAAGAAATAGAGAAAGAAAGATAGGAAGAACAGGAAAACATATAGTAGATATTTAATAAGAGAAATATCTTTAGTAAAGAAGAATGTAATTTCAGCTCATACACCCTGAGGTTCACACCCTAGCTCTGCATTTTAGTATCTAGTGATATTTGGGGACATTATTTTGTAATACTGTATTTAGTTTTCGCATAAGTAAAAGAAGTATCAGAATGCTCACCTTAGAAAGACATTGTGAGGAAGAAAGATGATGTATATAAAAAGATTAGGACTAAATATATTGGTTATTCCATTCAGTTCTAATTTCATCTGCCTCCTGAAATGGAGAACTAAGGCAATTATGAAGATGATTTATAATTCATGGCTCCTTCCTTTTCTCAATACAGATCTCTGCTATTTAGGGAGAGGTAGAAATTTTATCACTGAATGATCTGCTCTACATTGACTTAAAACCTATTCTGATATCCACTCACTCCTCTCCGCTTTACAGGGTTAGACCATCACTTCTGTGTTTCTGACTCAGTTAAGCCGGCTTTGTGTTCTAACCCCCTTTCATCGAAAAGCTGCATTCCTGGACGGATTTTTTAATGACCTACTTCGTTATATTATATATTTGTCATACATATTAAGCCAGCCTATTACTGCTTGACTTCAGTAGGCCCAAAGAACACATTTGTGCTGCTTTTAAGTTTACTTTTGTAAGCCTTTTGTCTTTTGTCATTCTGCTGTGGATTTCCTCAGATACATTTTCAATGTTTCTCTGCATAAGAAAAGGTTCCATTTGACAACATAGGAAATAACCCTGTAGTTTATCTCTGAATGTTTACATAAATTTGTGACTATAGAACACAATTTTAATACTCTATTCAATGTGATTAACTAATTACATATCTTTGTATAATTGATCTGTGGTTTCTTTTTTTGTGTTTATTTGTTTGCTTGTTTTATAATTTACTTCCATAAGGCCTGATTATTGCTTATTCTGTGTAAAGGCAAATAATGAGCAGAAATATTAAGAAATACTAAGCTTTACATTTTTTTAAAAAAAAAGCATTTTCTAGAACTAAAACAAATTCCCCAAATAACTGCTTGTCTATTTTTTTGATATTTTTAGTTTTTTTTTTTTTAAAAGTAGGCTTCCTATAAAATCAAACAGTATATTCATATTGCTATTTTATGTTAAAGTAAATCGTCAATGCAAACTTCTAGCTAATTACACCAATTATTTTTTGGCAATGAACCAAAATAGAACATAACTTTCACCAAACAAATAATCAAACACTAGGTATTAGTTGAATATACTATGCTAAATTTGAAGTCCCAAGCAGTAAGTTAAATCTCAACCAGACTGATCATCCATTTTGTTCAGTCTTTTTCCTTATCATTGGCAGTTAAAGTATGGTTTATAAACATACTCATAGTGTGACTATAAGTCAGAGAGAGGCCATTTAATAATTGAACTGATTTAAGAAAAAAAAAAGAAAGAAATGTACAAACCAATTCATCAAATCAAGAAAAAAATTAGAAATTAATGACTGCTCTTTGTTTTTCAAAGAACAGAGTGATAATATCTGTGAAATAAAGTCTTTTTTATTATTATTTATTTGTCAAAATAATAAAGCATTTGAAAGCCAATTGAAATTGTACTTTTCCCCATGATTTGCCTTGCAGCAGAAACAAAATACATTCATGTTGCTTGTTTGCGATGCTTTTCTTCTACTTGTTACACACACATTCTTTTCTCTCCTTTCTCTTATAGCATGAAATGATCACATCTCATGTAATCTTTTAAGAACATTGTATAGGTGTGGTGGGAGGTTCTATATCACTAAAGGCATTGAAAACAGGAAATGCAGCTGCTGAAAACCTGCATCAGAAACTGCCTGGTGATTAACATTCAATGTGACCATAATGACTTAGCCTGGAAATTCCCAGTTATATTCTCTCCTATGATTCACGAACACCCTGGAGTATCAAGCTCACCCCAAGGATTTGCCCAGAAGAGGTGACAGGAACACTGGCGACTTGTCATGTCTATAGATAATATCCATTTTCCCTAAATCAATCAATTTCCATTTGGGCAGTGGCTTGTCACTTAACAGGGGACGAGTGTTCCTCATCCCAGGTGTGGGACTGATCCTCTCCTGGAGGGTCTGCAGGAATAGACGGATTCAGGCTGTTTAATCTATTTAATCTAATCAAATCAGGGCCCAGTTGTCTCCCTTTGTCACATCTGATGCCCCTACTTCCATATTAAAAAAGGAGCACACAGGCACAAGTCAGCCCTCTGGGTCCCTTGATACATCATTAAGTTGTAAAAATGACTTCATCACTCAAGACAGAGAAATTAGACAGCCCAACAGTGGCATATGGCAGCGGGGAATGGTGCTACCAGCTGCCCACCTGATTCCTTCCCCTCTCAAAAGCAGGTCCCTCCCTCCAGAAGCTGCCTCTGCACTGTGGTAGCTGAATGCAGCAGCAGCAGGGGACAGGAAAGCCAGAAAGGGGTGAGGGGATTAGGAAATTGAAAGAGAGAGCAGCTCAAGTCAGCCCAAGCACGTGCAAACCCTTGGAGACCCCTCCTCCCTCAGTCCATCTATTCATCTCTTGGTAAAGGGCATTTTCTTTTGTCAGGAAAAGCAAGACCTTTTCTGCATTACCCTAGATACCTAGCCTACAGAGCCTGCACTGGGAAGGCAGCGAGATGTTTGATAGGCAGTTAGGTGAGTGAGACAGAGAAGTCATCTCTAGCCCTAAAGGACTGCGTGCCTAAAACCATTTCCACCAGAACAGGATGGTGGTCCTTGGCAGCAGGTTGCATATCCATGGTCTGAGTTATTTTCTCACACAAGAGGAAACTGCAAATATTTCTCTCTGGAGGAGTTAAAGAACTCCTCCTTGCAATGGATATTCCAAGGGATAGGTAAGTAGAGTGGGAAAAATTATAGATAGATAAATAAGAATATATATTTGTGTGTGCACGCTCATGTGTGTGTGTGTGTTTGGTGATGGGACTTAGGAATTAATTTCCAGTGCTTTGCTTATTTCAATAAATAAACAAAGCACATCTTTATTGTTTTATTTATCTGAAGGAAAAGGAATAACACCAAGAAAAGCCCTCCTTTCTGGCCTTAAAATATGAAGATTTTATGTTTAAAATGTCTTTCTTCCTATCTTTCTGAAACTCATTCTGATGAGATTTTTCATAGTCAGACAAGCCAGGATATTTGTAATATATATAGCACAATATTTACCAATACAAATTTCTCAGTTTTAAAATCATGCCTTTGGATTTGTTCATTTTTAAGTATAAGTGACTTTCTCTTTTATATCAGGAATATTGAGTTTATCAATCAAAATCCTGAAAAAGAATCCCTTCCTTCTGCAGACCAAAAAACAAAAACAAAAACAAAAAAAAACAAAAGAAAAAAGAAAAAGAAAAAGAAAGAATGAAAGAGAGAAAAGAGGAAAAAATCCCAGGCAAATCTCTACAATATTCTAGAAGCTCAAACTGCCAAGTGACTAAGTGGGGCGAAAAAGTTCTAAATGCCATGTTTTCTCCTGCAGAATATCACATTGTCATTGCCAACAGTGGAGCATGCCTTTTGCAGAGAAAAGGACAGAATTACCCACGTTGTGGCTAAATACTTAGGGAGCCAGGAGGATACATGTAAAAGCAGTATGTGTCTCCTGCCAAAATTATTAAATAAATAAAAATCTAAGGATCCCTTGGGCCTGCGATAGGCTTGTCTCTAATTCATGGATTACTCTCCCGGATTTGGGACGTGATGGATTGTAGTCATTCATTCAGGGAGCAGACAGCTCAGCTCACTGCTGAGAATGAGCTCTGTGATGCAGCATGCAGCCTCAGGCAGAGATGTCACATTTCGGAGTAGATGTAATTGTGGCTGTGCACCACCAGACACCTGAGCTCCAGCCACTATCACTTTGCAACCCTGGAGAAGTCACCACTCGCCCCCTGGTTCCCTATTTCATTTCCTGGTCTGTGAAATGGGAGGGTTGAATTGGATGAGCTCTGGCCAGCTTTAACGAGTGAGTTCTTTTCGTCGCAGGTGGTGCAGGGGATGCCACACTAATGTAGAATCTTCAGTCTCTTTACTCAAATCAGGTTGTTTTCTTTTTTTTAACAAAAGTCACATGAGAAAACTAATGAGTACCTGAAAATGCAAAATGTTGCACTAGGAATTGTACTTTCTTCAAATGAAGGATAGAGGTGGGGGAAACAAACTAATTTTCAACAGCAAAATCTAACCTAAAGCTTAAATGGCTTACTCTAAGTGTATTTGTGCCTGACTAGACACAATTCAAAGACTGCAGGCACTAAAGTACTATCATGTTCTATATACGTGGCTAAACATTTTTTACAGTAACTTTAAAAACTTTGAAATAAGATTTATGGAATTTTCAGTGCACAATATTTTCAGTTATAAATAATGTGTATGGGAAAATAATTTTAAAAGGCAAAAAAAATGACACACAAAAATCATTTTTAAAAAATCCCCACAGAAATCATTTACACTGGCATTACTAATATTTGAAGCAAATTTAAATGCAAACAAATTTTTCTGAATTTATGAATTAATAATAAATGGGGCCAACCAGTAGCAGTGGTTAAAGCAATTGGATTCCACATGGCTGATTATATGGTCCAATTTTCAGACCCAGCAGCTTGAAAAACACATTAGACACATGTGCATGCATTCCCAAAATCCCAAGAGGAGAATGGAGAGGAAGGGATGGAGGCCCAGCCATCCCGGGGGGGATGTTTTTCACTTTCACTCTCTATCTCTCTACTGCAAGTGCATGTGTCCTATAGCAAACTAAACATTAAAAAGGAATGAATAACAGATGATAATACCCAATAATGATCTGGTTCCTTTGG
Source organism: Tupaia belangeri chinensis (assembly GCF_000334495.1). NCBI lineage: Eukaryota > Metazoa > Chordata > Mammalia > Scandentia > Tupaiidae > Tupaia > Tupaia belangeri. The sequence goes on along the minus strand of NW_006159671.1, from coordinate 2,493,777 downwards.
GCCCAAATGCTGACTTCACATCAATGCAAGCAGATCCCTGTGGGGAAGGCCTTGAGTTTGCATCCCAGGACCTCCAGAGCACGTCCAACTTGCACACTCATGCTGGTGATGCAGGCCGGCTAAGACTGCAGCTAGACCAACCGCAGTAGACTGCAGGCTCTGGAAGAGCCTCTGAGTATGCGGTGTGTGTGTGTGTGTGTGTGTGTGTGTGTATACGTGTCTGTTTCCTCTCATGAAATAGGTAAGTAAATAAACAAATGTAAACACACACACACAATTACCCAGTTCTAGGCACATATTCCCTCACTAAGCTGTCATGCTGGCCATATGAAGTAGGTACTTTGATTAGCCCCCTACTGAAATATATACTGAGGCTCAGAGGAGTTAAATAATATTTAGGTAACACACTTAAGGGTCTGACCCACACCATTTGGCTTTAGAGCCAATTTTTTTTTTTAAGAACAACCATGTGGGAGTCCAGTGCCTTTAACCACCTTGCCACCTGCTGACCACAGAGCCAAATCTTAATGCTTTTTTTTTTTTCTTAAAGGCCAAAACGCCTTGTTGTGATGCTCATTTTATTTACTCAAAAATATTTATCATGGGCCAGGCTCTCAGTGATGGTGATGACACAGTGGAGAAAAGGGGAGGAGGGGGAAGAACATGAAAAACTACCTGTCTTCATGAAGCTTTCGTTTTATTAGAGAAATGCAGATATTAAACAAACAGATAAATCAGTAGAAGATGGCAGTGAATGTTATGTAAAAGAAAAAAGTTAAAGCCAGGTTGAGGAATCAAAAGAACAAAGGGCCGGGTGGGGAAATTTTTGAATAATTTTGAATAATAAAATTCAAGATAATATCACCACCTAAATAAAGGCGAGGATACTTTTTATGGATATGGTGTTATGCATTTAAAAAATAATGTTCACCAAATTTCCTTTGGTGTATATGTATGCCCTGGGCAAAAGAAAAAAAATCTGCTTTTTCCCCCATTTGACAGTTGCCCAGTTTCCTTTCAGCCATCTCTAATACATGCAGAGTAAAAATAGTCTTTAGCGAGTTCACGTTTCTAAGTACCTGAATTGCCATACTCCCTGCATCTTGTATGAAAGACAAAATAAATTTGTCCCCAGTATTATTTCATCACTATATTAAAATAATTCTTATTTTAAAACATCATGGATTTTGTAAAGTCTCTTCCCTTCATTCCCCCCCCCCATGGCTCTCCACGCACACATGGATTTTGTAAAGTCTCTTCCCTTCATTCTCCCCCCTCCCCCCATGGCTCTCCACGCAGGTGACTGACTCTCCCCACTGGTGATGTACAAACAGCCCTTTAAAGACAGACAAGGAAAAGATGATGCAAGAGTCCTCTCCTGGGACGGGGTTACCCCTTCTTAGGCCCCGCCCCTCCTTTCAGGGAGCTGGACAGCAAGAGCAGAGACTTAGAATGGGACTGGTCAAAGGACCTAGAATCTCTATTCTGACCAAGAGTGTAACTGTCGTTTTTTTTAATCAATAAAATAGAAAGTCAAATTGTTGCTTTTGTTTTTCATTGAGAAATTTGCCAGGAGGTGTAACCAGGAGCCTTTCTCTCTTGAGAAGATGTCTCTGCACACCTCGGTGACTCTATTTCAGTTCTGCCCAAACAGCAATGGCAAACACTTTCCAAAGAGAGCTTCTTCTACACCTGGAGGGGAAGGAATCTGTCCCCAGTACCAACCCTAGGGAAATCTTTTCCACTATTAAATGATCCACAGGGAGAGAAGCTTATTTGAATGGGTGTACAATGTTATAACGATAAAAGACTGGTCTTGCTATGTGTTTTTCACTATTTTTGAAGAAAAGATCATAATAGAAAATATATATCATTCAAACCAATTCTAAATAACCTCAGATTTTGTACTTATAAAAGGCCTTCTATGGTAAACATCATATATAGTATGTATACTATAATTTATGCTGAATAATGATAAATTTATGCTAAATTGTATTATAGTACATATTTTTTTCATATATAAATTATGTATAATATTATATATAGATAGACATTCACCAACATGTTAATATCAGGAATATCAGGGTTACTGTTAATTATTTTTATTATCTTTTCTTATACATTTTTTATTTAATATATAATAGTTTTATAGTCAGAAAAGGAAATGTTATATATACTTGAAATCTGTTTTCACAGGGAGTTTTAACAACTGTATTTGTAATGTTTTGTTTATATTCTAAAAATTAATCAATGTGTAAAAATGTTCAGATATAATAAGGAAATTTGTCTCCATGATTTTCTATATGTTCCTAATATTTTACAAATCAATTTTAACTTAATTTCTCAGTCTTGTAAAATACAAGATATTGAATATAAAAATACTAAGTTTTTTTCCCTTGAATGCACCTTTAAAGGAAAGCTGAATTTGGAGTACAACAATAATTTTATAATTCAGAAATCTTTCCTGTAAGGGAAATCTACCAAATAAATTAAATTCCAAATCAGCCTCATTTTTTTTATTATAAGACATGACATAGCAATAAATAGGAATGAGCTTTCTTTCTTCTTTCTTCCTTCCTTTCTTCTTCTTCTTCTTTTTTTTTTAATCAGGAAAACCTGTTTACTGACCTCCTAGTGTTACAAAGAGGGAAAGCTGGAGCATCCCTGGTGTTTTTTCCTGGCAGGAACATGTTAGCATTTTAACGTTTGGCAAGCTGAATATTTTGACTCTAGGAAAACACACACACACACACACACACACACACACACACACACACACAGCCTTAAAGGTACCACCATTGTATTCTCATTCGGCATTATAATGAGTTTCCTGTTTCATTTTTGTTGGGGGGGGGTGAATTGTTAGATGTTTTTTTTCTCCTCAAGTGAATATATTCTTTCTGGAAATATCTAGAGTATCTTTCTGGAAACCTTTTTATTTTGCTTTAGATTTTTTTTTTAAGGAAAAGAAAAGATTAAAGACACTCTCTACTGGGGATTTGAAATATATGTATTTTAAATCCATAGTAATATTTAACGGAATGGTCTCTTTAAATATTTCTGCCCAATACCATTTTTTCTCTGATTTATTCTACCCACAAAAGTGGGTTCTCTACGTAGTTACTGATTTTTATCTTAAACTGATTCTTTTTAAAAAGGGTATCTGTCTTCATCTGGGTCTGAGTGCTAACTACCCGGTGTTGGGTCGTCAGGTAAACACGATACTCAAAAAGGCCTTATTCTAAATCTATTGCAATCTTCTCTTGGCGTTTTTAAGAACTATCCCAAAATCCTGGCTCTAGGAAACTTAAACCTCAAATAAATGTCCAAGTATTCCTCCACGGTCCCTGGAGACTCTGAGAAGCCCAGTGCAGGAAGACACTTGTCTGAAAGGGATCGCAGGTCCCACAACCACAGGAAGGAGCTAGGAGGTTTCAGGAAGAGGTGAGGAAGGGCCAGGTGACCGAGGGAGACACAAGACCGCCAGCAGGGAAGCGCCCCGTCCTCATTTTCCTTTAAGATGCGACTTTCGATTAGGGGGGAGGGGCGAAGTGAGGGCTACAACGTCCGAAGACCCTAAGACTTTATTGGGTCTCTAAGCAGCAAGACCTGGAAGGGCGAGGGCGTCTGTTTTCAGTGCGACAATTGAGACGTAAAGGGCGCTTAAATTTGTTTATCCAAATACACGGAATGCAGCAAAGCTGCCCCGCCCGCTCCGCGGGGGCCGCCTGTACTCCTGGTTACCTCCACCCCATCTGTCCTTGTGCCTCCTGCTCCGAGGTGTCTGTGCAGGCGGCGTTGGGAGTTCCTGGAAGCTGGCGCCAGGGCCTGGGCTGCGGTCGCCGCAGCCTGGGGGAGGCGGGTGGTCGCAGCTGGGCGCCTCCGCGCACCCGGCCCTAAGCAGCGGAGCTCATTAACAGGTGGAATCACACCCGGGAGCTGAAATCTCGCCTGCCTCCATAGAAACAAATCCCGCAGAGCCAGAGCACCATCTGGGCGGGCTCCGGGGGGGGGCGCAGGACCCGAGGGCCGACGAGAGCGCAGCCAGTGACGCCCCCACCGCCGCACTGACCATGTCGGCCGGCCACGCCGGGCCCCAACTCCTGCCCCGCGGTGTGGCACGTCCACCTCTTCGGAAAAAGCCGGTTTAGCCCCAGCAGAGAGCGCGAAGCGGCGTGCGCCCGTCCAGGACATCCCGAATCCCTTTGGGCGCCTTATTGCGGAAGGAGGCGCCCGCCCCAGGGGTTGCGTCAAGGGACTAGGAGACCTTGCCCAGGAGTCCTGCCCCGGGCCTCCGCTGCCCTTGCAGGGTGCGAACCCCGGCCCCGCGCCTGGGCCTGCCCCGCACGTTACCTGTTGGCTGCCAGCCGGGACGCGATGTAGCCTCCTGGAATCTGGGTGATGATGTAGCCCCAGAAGAAGGAGCCATGGATCATCCCCACGGTTTCCGGGTCCCAGTTGAATTTTGCTTTCTGCGGGGTAGGGGAGAGAGGCGAGTCAGTGTCGGAGCGGCACTGCTGGCGGTTCCCACACCAAAGAGCCCCCAGCGCGCAGGTCCCGGACTGCCCTTTAGGGGCGAGGGGCTTACTTTTCGTTTCCTAATCATTGCCTTTTCTAACAGAGAAACCGGAGCTCGTAACGAGATACACTTAGCGGCGAGGCTGGGCGCCTCGGCTCTGCTCCCCTGGCAGGGCGGTCTTGCCCCAGGGCATGAGAATCTTCCGCATTCACAGTTCAGGATTCCGACTCCACATAAAGCCTCCTTGGTAGGTTCGGGATAGACTCTGGCCCGGTGGCCTAGTGGATGCCAGCAGCAGGGGTGACTTCGAAAGTGAACTCTGACCCTGGGGACCCAAATAGGGACATTCTGGGAAAGAGAAGTGGGGCGCTTGGGATGTAAGGAGCCCGGCTTGGAGGGACTGGGAGAAAGGGAGTCTAGCAAAATGCCGAGGGGCGAGGGCTGGAAAGTCGGGTAGTCCTCTGGCCTGGTGGATTTAGGGGAGTCAGCGCAGAGGGAGGTGTTGCCAGGAGCGGTAGAAAGTCCCAGCGATGGGCACGTGCCATGGCTGAGGCCCAGCTCTGCCCAGGCCACGCTGGGTCACCCCACAAACTGAACCTCGAAGTAAACCAGAGTGAAATATCTGCCTCGGGAAGAAGAGGGAGCGCCCACCCCGCCTGGGAATGCGGAACCTTTCTCTCTTTTCGGCTAAACTAAAGGCGCTCTTGTGGGTTTCCGCACTCCCCGGGGCCCAGCAGGGCTCACAGCTTCCCGGCGGGTGCTCCCCAATTTCTCCTTCCAGTCCTGGTTTGTGACACCAGGTCGCTAAATAGGGAGTTGGAACCCATGGGTTTCTGTGACCTTGGCCTGATTCCCCCACCCGCGGGTGTCACTGTCCCCCACACACACTCGTAGATTTGGGGAGGTGGCACTCCAGGCTCTCCAGCCTTGTACCCCTTTCCTGGCGACAGAGTTGAACTTCCTAAAGGCCCTTCCACCCGGCCCGCCCACGTAAGCACAACGGATTGGATTTGTTCGTAACTTTGTTTCATTATGTTTATTAACAATGATTTGGAGGGCACTGACTGAAGCTAAGGGAAGTAACGACTATTAAAATACGGTGCTCTGCTCCCCTGGTAATAGGACGAACGTCTGCACTTGGCTTTAGCGGATGTGATTCGTCACGACTTCTTGTGTAAGCCATTCTTCAGGAAACCTAGTGAGCTGGACGCTCGTCCACTCTGCAGGTGTGAGAGGGAGGGCCCGGGACAGCGGCAGCAGGGAGCTGGGGATATTGCCGCGGCCCGCGCTAGCGTGGCAGATCTAGAAAGAGCTTTTGGAACATCTAGGCCTTCCGTTTGGGGGGTACCCAGCCAGGCTCCAACAGGAGCGTTCGCGGGCCCCAGCCACCGAGCCGCCGGGCGCTGCCCACCTCTTTGATGACCTTGCCCCCGCGGTGGATGGTGCTGTTGTTGACCATGTCCACGATGGCCACGCCCAGGTTGCAGCGGATGCCGAAGGAGATGCAGAAGCCCAGGCCGCTCATGATGGCGATGATGTAGCGGCGCGGCAGGCCGAAGCACGAGCAGTCGCACAGCGGCGCCTTCTTCTCGGGCACCTCCAGGGGCTTCCCATCCTCCGTCAGCTCGATGGTCTCCCCGGTCTCTTGCTTCTTCTCCAGCACCCTGCGCGGCAGAGTGGGAGGAGGCAAGGACGCGGCGGGTTAGGCACCCGGACCCCAGGCTTGTCCATTTTCCTGGACCCCGCAGGACCTGACCTCCGCCCTCCCTCCGGGTTTAGGGTGGCGGGCGACACCTAGCCTCAGGACCTCCTTCCCAGCATTCTCCCAGTCCCTCTCCCGGCGACCGCGGGCTCAACTTTAATCCTTCAGGCCTAAGACTCCAATCCCCACCCTCTCGGGATTCACCCCTCCCCGCCTCGATTCAGAAACACAGGCCGCTTGGGCCTAACTTTCGCACGGAGTCTGCAGTTTCTGCGGAAGAGGTTACCCCGAGGCACCTCCTCCGCACCTGTGTAGACGCCTCCCCCACCTCTGAATGCAGTTTACCCTAGCGACCGCCAGCGCCGTCAGGCCACCCAGGCACCTGAGGGCAGCCTAGCAGGGGCGCGCCCAGCCACAGCTCCGCCGCCCATCCTTTCTTTCCCAATTAAAGGGAAGCTTTCCAGGTGGAGGACCGCAGGTCCCCGTCCCCGAGATGAGCTCGGGGTCCCCATGGGACTAAGGCCTCAGCAGGCCCCTGCCCACACGGAAAAGGGATGAGGACTCCCTCTGCGAGTGTAAATCACGCCTCTGCAACTTGTCCTAGCCCTGGGTGCTAATCCAACGCTTACTCCACCGTTACACATCTCTCTCTTTTTTTTCCCTTTTTACTCGAGTTGCAAACAAAGGCCTCCGCAGCATATGGCCGACACCTAAGCTTCCTACTGCCAGAACATGAATAATTAATTATTCACAATCTTGCGTCATTACTACCTCGGTTACAAACACTGAAAAAACGTCCTGGACCCATTTCCAAAGGCTGAAGATGCTTCTCCCAGATATACAAACGCACCCTCAAATCAACTTCTGTGAGATGTCCCACACCGAGGTGAAAGATTTCACCTTTAAAAATATTGCATAGTATTTTACAGGGTTTTCCATCCGTTTGATTCAATTCCTTTGGGGATTTCTTATGTCCTTGAGAGAAGGGGAAATGGGAAGTGATGGAATGATTAGACTACAAGGGAGTAGGGTTTTCTCGTCTACAATATGCCTGTAAATTTTCTATTGCAAAAAGAATGTGAGAGGTGATATCTCCGTGGCCACCAGAAGATTGATTTTTTTAATATTTGAATGAAGAACCTCTCTTATAATTTGCAGGATATTTTCCCAGTCGACCATGCAATTACTTTCTAGTTGTTTCCTTTTAAGTGACAGGTGCACACAGTTGTTTCTGCACACAGATAAAGCCAATAAGATTTTTAGATCAACTCCAAGAACGCATAGCTTGGGATATTGCTGTCAAGCAATTTGTGGCTACTGGGAAAAAATGTCGGGCTTCCACCTTCTAGAAAATAGCACCTGGAGGAACAGGTCATAAAGGACTTTATAACACAGTTAAGTTAGAGCTTACGCCGAAATCCAGTCTCGATGTTAGAAAACATTGCAATTTATTCTGGGAGAAAAAAAATTCAACCCACTTTATCTTATTTCAGTTTAGTTTTACATTGGCTTCATATGCTTATATATGCAAATGTGAACTCTGCCCTGAGCTCCCCACCTGCTGTCAGCGGGGTAGAAAAAGGACAGTCCTTTCTCGGGTAGTGGCAAGACTGCAGGGCCCTTGCGGTATTTGCTGCCGCATAGGTGCATGATGTGCCTACACGAAGCCCACCGGAAACGAGAAAATTTGGAGAAAATAGGAGGCGCATTGTTCACTGTCTTTTCATTTCTTATACATTGACAATGGCTTCCATTTCCCAAATGTGAAAAACCGTGTCCTTTGGGATCATTTACTTTTTGTGTGTCTGTCCCCAAAGTCAAGAATGATTCTGCTCATATTATTAAGAAAAAAAATGCACGTAACATACTTGGAAGGATTTAAAGCGGTGCGAGTTTTGGCATAATTAGCACAATGGCTATATGGATGAGTAAAAATTTGAAAATCATTTTTACTACTTTCGAAGTAAGGTTACTGGTTATGATCATGGTTGTTCTTATAAGCACTGTGACATTTCCCATGCAAGAAACAGACTTCTAGAAGAGGGCAAATAATTACACACACACACACACACACACACACACTCACACACATTGTTTCAGGTTCAGAAAGAGGAACTACTTCAGCAATCAATTATTGATATATTTTGATTCCTTCTCATTCCATAAAGAAGGAAAATTCCACCAGGGCTTTCTTTACTACGGTTTTGAAACTGAGATCTAAATTTCTCTTTACATTAGTTTTTGGAATTTCTTCGTTAATTATTTTATAGGGTTTTTATTTTGATCACTTGTCTGCATTAAAATTTAATTGTTGGTATCCATAAGCCCAACGCTCTTTGGTAGGTGCTGGTCCTCTCTCAATTATAAAGAAGTGAATCCCGCATAGGAAAGGATGAGACTCTGCAGGTACCTAAACAAAAATCACACACACACACACACCTAAAAGCAGACAGGTTCATTTAGTGCAACATTCCTGCATTAATAAGCAGGTTTCCAGAGCAGCCCGCTCCAGCAAGAGCAACAAAAAGACTTTCCGATCATATTACAACCTCTCTAAGCAAGCAGGGTTTACTGAGATGGCCCTGCAGATTTTTTCATGCTGAGCCCCAGGTAAGCATGGCTTTGCTTTCTCTTACCTGTAGATCTGGCCAAGGGATTTCCCAGCAAAATTCTTTAGCCCCTCTTTTCCAGGGGCCAAAATCCTTTGTTTTACCGACTCCATTCTTGCAAAAACCGATGTTGGCTCTTGCCAGATTTCAAAAGTGGCCGCTATGGAAGGCGGGGGTGGTACACATTGTCTCAATCGCTTAAGGTAGTTGTGGGTTGTTTCTTCTCAGCAGAATGGTACCGGTGTGCCTCCAGTTAGAGTGCGAGTGAGAGGGGAGGGCGAGTGAGAACGGGAATACAACAGAATAGCTGCATGCAACCCACGGGTTTCCTAATAGGAGAGTTGGTAGACACCATCAGAAAGTCTCATTGGAAGGGGAGGATCCGGTGGCAGAGGGCGCGGGCAGTGCCATGATATTTGGGCGGGTGCAGAAGAGTCCTTGTCCTGGAAGTCAGTCCACTGAAAAACGATGTAAATTCCCAGTTTGAAGGCTTACTGCTCTCACATCTGCTGGCTTAAGCAGAGGTATCACCGAACCCTTGTGTAAGGGCAAAGCCAACAGAACAGTACTTTGTAAAATGGTGTCTTTGCTGTAAGGAGCAGAGCATCAAAACTCATGGGAGCATCTCAGGTCTCAGGTGAGCCAAGCTGCTATTAGTTTTTCCTCTCTGCCCACGATCTCCTCCCATCACGCCGGCGTAACTGCTCTGCGGTAGAGTCGAATTAAGATGGAGAAGCCTTGCTGCTCTTTGCGGACGTGAGTAAATAACACACCCAGGTCTGATTTGGGCAGCGACAAGGAAGACTTTTTTCAGCACGGCTGACAGCGCCCGTCTGGGCGGGTTTCGGCAGGATGCTTCAGCACCACGGACAGAGTAAGTTTCAGGAAAAAGGGAAGCAGCTTTTGGCTAGCCAGGTTGCCAACTTTCTAGGGGAACTGGGCGGATCGCCCTGACCAAAGACCATACCGTGGCTCTTCAGGAACGGATGCTATGGAAACCAAGAGGGACTATGTCATCATCTCCAGAGTTTGCAGGGAGAATGGTGCATTTGGCTCTGCAAAGGAGGAAGACTTTATTAAAAATTGACAAGCTATGTCAGGTTTGCTACACTGATGCCAGCTCTGACAGTACTGCAGGGAAGGAAGTTTATGACATATTTCACTTATGTTTATGGGGTCCCCCGAGTATAAAATATATCTACATAAAACGCACATTTATGCTGCCAATGTGCTTGTTTTAACCCTTGATAGGAGAAGGAAGGAAAGAAGGAAGGAAGGGAATGAAGAGAGAGAGGAGAAAGGGAGAGAAGAGAAAGAAAAGAATATTTTTAAACTTGATACATTTAATTAATAAAAGATAGTCTAGTATAAATCACTTGAAAATTTAAACTTATCTAATTTATATCATGGTACAGAAATACCAACATACTGATAAAATTTGTGGTTGAGCCTTGTGATTGTCAACAAATTGTAACTGATGATATTTTAAAGATTTATTTTAATTTACTTATATTCCAAATATCACTGTTTTTCTTTGTTCCATCTTCTCCTGAAGCAGATACTTCAAGAGACATTCATGTAAGGCTTGATTTCACATGTATAGGTATAGTATCAATGAATTTATTTCATCAAACAAAGCTTAAAAAGTCTATGCTAGATTAATGTGAATTACTGATTTCATACACATGAATTATGAACCTCTTAGATGGAACTCAGGCAAGTGATTACAAAACAGATTGGCCTTGAACCACATTCTCAAGGTCAAAACACTGGATTTCATTTAAGCCAATAGGGGGAGTAATTTTACTTAAGGACGCTGGACTCAAATCTCAGAAATATGGATATCAATACAGAATCATGAAGAATATCCTCTGAATAGCTAAAATTATATAATGGATGTGTATTCACTGAATGAATAGCTTTACAATTTTTGAAAAGTAGCTAAACCAGCTGCCATTATGAATAGTTGTCAAATTATATATCATTATGAATTATGATAAAGAAAATACTGAAGGCGTCTTTTCCTTATTTCAATAAACATGCATTAAAATGTATATCATCAACAAAAACATGAATTCAATTTTTCTAAAACTCTAGAATGTTTCAAAAGAATATCTATTTTCAAAGGACAGCAGGTCTCAAGAGAGAGGAAAACACACACACACACACACACACACACACACCCCTCATGAAACAGCCTCCTTGCAAACAAAAGACTTAAACTACTTAGACATGACCCATCTAGGTGAATTTCCGAAGTCTATGTTTTGAAAATCTTTAGTGACTAACTTTATTCATTTTAATTTATTTAGGGCAGTCATGACTTAGAAATTTTCAAAAGTTACGTAAAACATGGAAGCTGTAATAAGTATCTGCAATGCTCAGTAGTGTTGTAAAAACCATTCTCCTGCTTAAATTTCTCTGCATATGTCTAGATATTTATAGCCCCAGTGGATGTGGTAGCTAAGTCCCCACTGTTTGTGTATGAGGGGACACCAAGCAATATAAATCCAACACAAGTGCATTGTTTCCAGAGTAAAACAATGATAAAACAATCACCTGTACTGAAATGGATGTCATCTGGCTCTTTATTTTCTTGATAGCAGGGGGAGTGCCCAAACCAGAATAGCTGTTAATATTGATTGATTCATTCTAAAAATATCTACTGAGTGCCAAGGATTACACTGGGTCCAGGAATGACCCTGAAAGATCTCAGAAGCTCTGTGGGTGATAGACACATAAATACAATTAAAATAATTACAGGTAAAATTAGATAAGTTAAATAATCCAGCCTGGGAGTGAAAGTGTTTAGAAAAGATTTTAAGATTCCCTATTTCCATGTCTGTCTTAATGTGTTATGGAAATTTAGTCTATGAAGATAATAGCAGCCTATGCGACCAGCAGTTAGTGTAATGGCTATGTCGCTGGACTCCCACATAGTTGACCGCAGTTCGCGTCCCGGACCCGGTGGCTTAAAACTCATGCTGGGCACATGTGTGTGCATGCCCAAGGTCCCGAGAGGAGAATGGTGGGGTAGGGATTGCATGACCAACCCCCATGGGGGGTGGTTTTTCGCTTTCTGTCTCTCTGTCTCTGTCTGTCTGGTGAGCGCACGCGCTCTACAGCAAAAACCTCTAAAAAAAAAAAAAGAAGATAGTAGCAGCCTAGAAAACTAAGCCTGAAGAGGTGGTAGTACTTGGAGAGCTTTCCAACCAGAGGAGACATCTTTAGCAATGAGATAAAAAAGGAGAAATAGGATATGTGAAAAACTACAAGAATTGTTATTCAGCCATCTAAAGCTGAAGAATCCCATGTTAAATGAATAGCAGATCCCAGTATAAGAGATGTATATTCAGACACCATTTGCTAATTCAACAGATATTTTTGTGTGTACTCCAAATTTCAAAGACTCAACATATAATTTTGTGACTTAAAATTGACCAGATTTATCTTCATGCCAAAAAACAGTAGTAGCTATCCATATGACATTCACTCAGGGATATTTAAAAAAAGCTTTTCTTCCTCTGAACACCCTGCTTTGCTCCCAATATCTCACACCCAGTTTTGACAGTGGCCTTAAATCTCAGAAATATGGATATCAATACAGAATCATGAAGAATATCCTCTGAATAGCTAAAATTATATAATGGATGTGTATTCACTGAATGAATAGCTTTACAATTTTTGAAAAGTAGCTAAACCAGCTGCCATTATGAATAGTTGTCAAATTATATATCATTATGAATTATGATAAAGAAAATACTGAAGGCGTCTTTTCCTTATTTCAATAAACATGCATTAAAATGTATATCATCAACAAAAACATGAATTCAATTTTTCTAAAACTCTAGAATGTTTCAAAAGAATATCTATTTTCAAAGGACAGCAGGTCTCAAGAGAGAGGAAAACACACACACACACACACACACACACACACCCCTCATGAAACAGCCTCCTTGCAAACAAAAGACTTAAACTACTTAGACATGACCCATCTAGGTGAATTTCCGAAGTCTATGTTTTGAAAATCTTTAGTGACTAACTTTATTCATTTTAATTTATTTAGGGCAGTCATGACTTAGAAATTTTCAAAAGTTACGTAAAACATGGAAGCTGTAATAAGTATCTGCAATGCTCAGTAGTGTTGTAAAAACCATTCTCCTGCTTAAATTTCTCTGCATATGTCTAGATATTTATAGCCCCAGTGGATGTGGTAGCTAAGTCCCCACTGTTTGTGTATGAGGGGACACCAAGCAATATAAATCCAACACAAGTGCATTGTTTCCAGAGTAAAACAATGATAAAACAATCACCTGTACTGAAATGGATGTCATCTGGCTCTTTATTTTCTTGATAGCAGGGGGAGTGCCCAAACCAGAATAGCTGTTAATATTGATTGATTCATTCTAAAAATATCTACTGAGTGCCAAGGATTACACTGGGTCCAGGAATGACCCTGAAAGATCTCAGAAGCTCTGTGGGTGATAGACACATAAATACAATTAAAATAATTACAGGTAAAATTAGATAAGTTAAATAATCCAGCCTGGGAGTGAAAGTGTTTAGAAAAGATTTTAAGATTCCCTATTTCCATGTCTGTCTTAATGTGTTATGGAAATTTAGTCTATGAAGATAATAGCAGCCTATGCGACCAGCAGTTAGTGTAATGGCTATGTCGCTGGACTCCCACATAGTTGACCGCAGTTCGCGTCCCGGACCCGGTGGCTTAAAACTCATGCTGGGCACATGTGTGTGCATGCCCAAGGTCCCGAGAGGAGAATGGTGGGGTAGGGATTGCATGACCAACCCCCATGGGGGGTGGTTTTTCGCTTTCTGTCTCTCTGTCTCTGTCTGTCTGGTGAGCGCACGCGCTCTACAGCAAAAACCTCTAAAAAAAAAAAAAGAAGATAGTAGCAGCCTAGAAAACTAAGCCTGAAGAGGTGGTAGTACTTGGAGAGCTTTCCAACCAGAGGAGACATCTTTAGCAATGAGATAAAAAAGGAGAAATAGGATATGTGAAAAACTACAAGAATTGTTATTCAGCCATCTAAAGCTGAAGAATCCCATGTTAAATGAATAGCAGATCCCAGTATAAGAGATGTATATTCAGACACCATTTGCTAATTCAACAGATATTTTTGTGTGTACTCCAAATTTCAAAGACTCAACATATAATTTTGTGACTTAAAATTGACCAGATTTATCTTCATGCCAAAAAACAGTAGTAGCTATCCATATGACATTCACTCAGGGATATTTAAAAAAAGCTTTTCTTCCTCTGAACACCCTGCTTTGCTCCCAATATCTCACACCCAGTTTTGACAGTGGCCTTAAAGTGCATCAGTAGACAATTTTTCCTCTAGAAAAATAATTGTCCCTCTTCTCAAGCACCCTGAACAAGAAAGGGGAAATTATCATTAAATATAACTTACGTATGTAACGTATTGCAGTTTACGAGAGGCTTTTATTTACTTAATGATCTCATTTATTCCTTATAATTATTTTTTTAAACTAAGCTAGTTTTATTCTCATTTTATTGAGGAGGAAAAAGAAATTCCAAAATTGCCTAAAGTCATACAACTGGAGATGAGGAAACAGCACAGGTTAGAGTCATTTCTCATAGTTTAAGACCTTTTTAATACAGATTCTTTTCTTTTTCTGTTTATTAATTTATTTAATGAGTGAAGGATACAGGGAGAGAAAGAGAGGCAGAGCCCTACAGGATCCCAATGCTGGGATCCACCCCAGGCCTGAGCCAGTCAAGAATCATAGACACGTGGGTACTCGGGGAAGTGTTCAGACTCAAACCAGTAACCTTCTTATGTCTTGCAGAGCATTGTACTTTACCACTAGGTCACTAGCTAGCCCCTAAAAATGCAGAGTCTGATTCAAAAGGTTTTTAGTGGAGCCCAAGATTTAGCAATTCTAGCAAGTTCCTAAGGAACACAAGGATCTCAAGGATCCCACTTGGAATATCAATAGCTTAGAGTATAAAATGTGAAATCAGCCGACCTGGGTTTCAGTCCTGATTCTGCTGATTATCATCCCTGCAACTCTGAACCAATCACTTGACACTGAAAAACTTCCATTTCTCCAGTTAGCACAAAGGAAGGCTTGTAGTAACTGGCCCTTATTATCTGTTCCACTTGCAAAATTCCGTGACTTTTTCATTACTTTTTAAAAATTAAAGTAAAACTGTCTCTCCCATTCTAAGATTTTTCCATTATGTTTTAGCTAAATAGTTAATACTAAGCTGAACAAAGTGAGTAATATGTAGACACATGCTCCTTTCTGGAAGTCTTGTCTCTCTATATATTTAAACAGTGAACTTAGATTGTGTTTTACTGTGAGTAGATACTGAGTTTTATATGCAATTGTGTAAATAGTGGTATTCATGGTATTTTTGAGCTTACATTAGATAATATCCAACAGCTTGGTTAGGACTTCTTTTTAGCCCTGTATAGTGAAATGCTTGTGAGAAATCATTTAAATGTCTGTAAATGTTGCCCTCTGGTGGAAGAATATGTTAATATTTTAGAAACAATTGTGGAACT
The DNA here is from genome assembly GCF_000334495.1 of Tupaia belangeri chinensis. Classification (NCBI taxonomy): domain Eukaryota; kingdom Metazoa; phylum Chordata; class Mammalia; order Scandentia; family Tupaiidae; genus Tupaia; species Tupaia belangeri. Next base: position 2,478,393 of record NW_006159671.1, on the reverse strand, counting down.
ATATAATTAAAACTATTGTTCTAATGTTTTTTCCTATCTCTTCCTTTCTTTCTTCTCTTTCTTATTTATTAAATTAGAATCTACATCTAAAAATATGAAGTTTCTTTAACAATTGGCTGGCAGAGTCCAAAATGTATAATATTTAGAAATAAATTGAGAGTCTTTCTATTAGCCAAAAAGTTACTATAAGGGAACGTCAGTGTATTAAGATATAGAAATAATATAATTATATAGACAAAAATGACTTTTTTTTTATAATCACAATAGAAAAAAATTGTAATATTTTAATAAATATTTCAATAGTAATGTAAATGTGATGCTTCTCTTTCCATCACAAAAAAATAAATGTATTTTTTAAAGAATTATTTTATTTAACTTTATTTATTTATTTTAATTTGACCAGAAAGGGACAAAGTAAAAGAGAGAGAGCAAGCCACCAGATCTGGGACTCGAACCATGGTTGGCCATGTGGGAGTCCGGTGTCCTCAACCACCATGCCACCTGCCAGTCTCCAAAATATATGTATTCTAAAAGCATCACAGTTAGGGTAATTCAGGTTCTTTTATGGCAAACTTATTTTCAAAAATACCTCATGATGACTAATTTGGAGGCTCTTTTAAATCAAACATTTTCTGTTTATTTTTTCAACAAATAGTCACTCAACAGATATTTATACCTACTGTGGGCTAGGCCTTTTTTTGAAAATAGTAAGTCAATTAACTCAGCATACTCTCCTAGTTTTTTTTCTTTTTTTTTTAATAATAGATACAGAGAATGCACATTCTTAAGGAGAAAATTGCATTTTAACAGCTTTTTTTTTTTTACAATATGACTTTATTTGACCTTGAATTCCTAAGTAAATGTTCACTCTAATAATTACACACTTTTTTTTTTTCAGGTTGAGGCTAAACAAATAGGCTCTGGGATTCATCTGTGACTTTTTTTCTTATCAAGGATTTTTTTTTTTTAGTGAGCAGTTTTTAGTTGAGCTTTATTTGACTTTACTTTGCAGTGTTAGCCTCAGAGACATTTCTAAGAAATCATCATTATACAATTTCTTGAGAGCTGGAGAGAGAATAATTCAGTTTGTCTAAAGAACCACATCTGTGTACATACCCCAGTACTGTGCTGCTAGATTTAGTGGCCTAGAATAAAATATCTTGATTTTTCTGGTTAGAAAGCTGGAAGCTGGAAGTTTTAAATAAATGTGAACTGTTATCTTATGCATATACTTTCACTCCCCAAAGTGTGCGCATACACTCAAACATGCAATTGTTCTTTTCACGTGAATCTACTCAGTATTTATCATTTACTATTAGAAATATTTTCACTTTTTCTCCCAACTCTTTCTTCCTACACTCTAGGAAAGAAAAGTACCTTCATGCACCCTGTGCTACTGTGCCGTGGGAAAACACAAGTTCTAGAATGAATGGAGATCAGCTTCTGCTCTTCCAGTGCCAGTAAAGCAGCTCTAATTTTGAAGTCTGCATTATATACATAGAGTAATGTGTGGTACATTACAGAAATACTTTGCAAACACTAGGCTCTTTAAATTCTAAAACAAGGTTTTTTGGGGATAAATAGTGTGAGTCTATGAGGGAAGATGAGGAAAAATTAAGACCAAAAAAAGAGATGCAACTTGTAAAGAGAGTAAAAGGAGACCAAGGCAAATCTCACATGACACAGTGATCCATTTTACAGATACTTAAATTGATTGAATGACAACTAATATGGAGTATTTTTGGATCTGCTGAAAGCTTACCTAATTGAAGTCTCTTCCACTGGGTCCCATTTTGTTTTCACCATCCTGGGTTATTAAGTCTTTGGGGTGGGAGTGTGAGGTTTTTGTCACCACAGAGTGTGGAGTACTATCTCCCTTGAAAGATTCTATATGCTGTTTAAGATCTCTCATTTGGTTGTATTTGACTTTTTATTTAACACTATGAAACATTTATTGTTGAACTTGAATTACTTCAGCTGTAAGAGGAAGAATCTGGAGATTCTTCTAAACTATTTAGAATTACGTTTTTCAAAACAAGTCTGAATACATAGCTTGGCAAGAGAATAGAATATTTAAAACCTAGACTATTTCATTGCTGTAAGCAAGCACTCTGCAATCATAATTATAGAGGAGTAAAAACAACCCCAAAAAGATATAATGGTGGTAATCGTTTTCTAGCTGCTGCCCTCTAGTGGTAAAAAAAGAAAAAGATTTCACTGAGTGAAAAGGCTGACCTAAAGTACTGCTTTAAATGACTCTGAAATCAACAGGCAACGTGTTTCCAGTGATATACACCTTATGCATGGACGTTTTCTCCTCTAGCATAAAGAGGAAACAGACACTGAAACGTCTTGTCTGTAGAAATGTGCCACCACTTAACATTTGTCTGGCTCGTCTGTGTGATTATTATAATGGTAAGGATCACATGGGACTCTGCTGGGAACCACAGTGGACAAGTCTTATTGGGTAGAATGGAAATTCCTTAGTTGTTACTTGGGACTCTGTATATTGAGAAGCAATCTGTACAGTCGTTCACTGTGGAGAAACAGAATTTGTCTAAACCACACTGAAACCTGTTCTGTAACTAGACTGGCTGCTATGGTCTGGATATGCCCCTTTAAAATCCATGTGTGGGGCTAGCAGATGGCATAGAGGTTATGTCACTGGAATCTCACATGGCTGATCGCAGGTCAAGTCCCAGACCCGGTGGCTTGAAACATACCCTGGGCATGTGTGAGTGCATGCCCAAGGTCCTGGGAGAAGATTGGAGGAGAAGGGATTGCGGAGTGGCCATCCTCCCTGGGGATTTGATTTCTCATTTTCCCTCTCATTATCTCTGTCTCTCTGGCAAGCACATGCACCCTAAAGCAAAACATCCTCTAAAAAAATTACGTGTTAAAATTTGGTGAACCATTATAAGAGTGTTGAGAGAATGGAAACTTCATGTGGTTATGGTGTGGAAATGTGGAGTCTTCGGGAGGTGAGCAGGCATCTGGGTAGGGCCCTCCATGACAGGACACTCATGGGAGTACAAGGAGACACAGAGACAAAGACACAGAAATGTCCTCCTCCCTGTACAAGCTCTTACCATCGGGTGCCCTGCTTGGGACCCCATAGACAAGATGACCCTCACCAATAGCAGCCCAGAGACCTTGGACTTCTAAAAATATGAGCTAAATAAACCTCTGTTTTTATTAATCACCCATTTCAGGTATTCAGTTATCAGGAGCACATTGGACCAAAACAGAAAACAAGTACCAAAAGTGAGATTTGAACATGTTACAATGATGTTGGGAGGATGGAGACTTAATCCAATTACAGCATTGAAAGATGGGGCCTTTGGGAAGTGATAAGGCATCCGAGCAGGGTCCCCATGACTGGACACTTGTAAACTCACAGGAGGCAAAGCCTGGGGAGATCCATGGGCACGAGCCTTCGACTCACTAGAGTGGAAGTGTGGATGGAGTCCTGTATGGCTGTGGAGATAACGCTGCCCAGTGATTTGGTGACTGAAGTCCCCCGTGTGTCTAGGAGATGGCGCATGGAGGGTGATTATTCTGGAGTTGTTTTTTAAAGAATTTTAAATTTATTATCATTTTTAAAATTTGCTATAGGGTATGTGCATTCACCAGAGGGAGAGGGAAAATGAGAAAGCCAACTGCCAGGTCCAGGACTTGAACCACCATTGGCCATGTGGGAGTCCAGTGCCTGAACCATTATGCCACCTCTCAGCCCTTATTCTGGACTTTTAAGATGGAATATCTGTGCTTTAGTGTTTCAGATCTGCTTGGGTCCTCCTTTCTTTTTATGGAATAGGAATATTTACTCTATGCCTATCCCACTGTGTCCTGGAAGCATAGAATTTGTTTTGATTTCATAGGCTGTAGTTCTGAACCCAGCAGCTTGTGAAACACACTGGGCATGTGTGTATGTATATCCAAAATCCTAGAAAAAAAGGAGAAAATAGAAGCGATTGTGGCATGATCATTCTCCATGGGGTGGGGGTGGGGACTTTCTCATTTTCTTTCTCTTTCTATCCCTGTTAGATCTTGCTAGGGAGCACAAAAAAATAGAGGGCGGAGGGGTGGGGGAGCAGGTGGCTTGGTGGTTAAGGTGCTGGACTCCCACATAGACTACCATGGTTCAAGTCCCATACCTTGCGACCATTTCATTGTTCCTTTTCAAGTCCCATACCTGGCGACTTGCTTTCTCACTTTCTCTCTCTCTCTTTCTCTCTGTCTTTCTCTGATGAGCACATGTGCTCTATAGCAAATTTTTTTAATAATTATTTTATTTAACTTTATTTATTGATTTTAATTTGACTAGAAAGGGACAGAGAGAGAGAGAGAAAGTGAGAAAGCAAGCTGCAATTTCTGGGACTTGTACCGTGGTCAGTCATTTGGGAGTCCAGCACCCTTAGTCACCACGCCACTTGCCAACCTCTCTATAGCAAAGTTTTAAAATAATAATATTGAGGATAAATAATTCATTAAAAGAGAGAGAGAGAGAATGAAACCAAGCCGAGACACTGACTCTGACTCCTGCTCTGCTCTTGCTCGGTCTCATCGCGCGATGCCCTAGCTGTTCCTGGGCTTTGCACGGCACATTCTCACCAAGGAGAAGACCCTCAGCATATGCAGTCCCCGGACCCTGACCTTCCCACACCGCGGACTGTATTTCTCATAAATCACTCAGATTCAGGCAGATCTGTTATTCAGCCCCACGATAGACGGCACTGACCTTTCACATTTTTGAGCCAATAAATCTATTTTGGTTACTATGTAGGCCAGTTTGAATGAGGATTTCCATTACTTGCCATTCATAGTCTATTTATTTACTTATTTTAAGGAATTTACATTTAATCACTGTACATCTTTCCAGGGTATAACATGCTTTTTCCCAATACGAATACAGCGCATACTAGTCAAGTCAAAGGCATTACCATATACAGTTTCACCTGCGCTTGTTAACGGTTTTGTTTTGATTTTCCCTGACCCCCTGCCTCCCACCCCCTTTGACCCACCCGCTCCTTTTCTGTCTCTAGTATCTACAGTTGCCCTCCCTGCTAGTACACCACTCATAGCTTCTCAACAGATCATCTTAGAAGCTTTTGATGGATAGATAAGTAAATGAATGAAAGAAAGTGGATAGACAGAAGCAAGGTTTAGAAGATCAGTTTAACAGACTGGAAAGAAGAGTCAGTAAGAGTAATCACAGAAGCAGAAAGAGCTCAAACGAAGAAAGCCTTGAAATTCAAGGTTAATTCAATTGCATTTTCATTCAACATTTTGAAGTCATGAATTCTTGCCAGCCATTTTGCTGAGTATGAGAGAAATAAGATGAATAAAACACAGAACTTGATCTCAGAGAATCCAGGTTTTAACTAAGAAAGTTCAGCTTTCTCATAGATAATCAGAAAATATGTATTTTATTTTTTAGAAAATATATTTTTTTAATTTATGAGCAAAAAATCATTTGATCTGGGACCAGCAGTTAGTGTAATGGCTATGTTGCTGGACTCCAACGGAGTCGACCATGGTTTGTGACCCAGAACCTGTGGCTTAAAACTCACGCTGGGCGCGAGTGTGTGCATGCCCAAGATCCCGAGGGGAGAACGGAAGAGAAGGGATTGCGGCATGGCCATCCCCCCTGGGGGGTGATTTCTCGCTTTCTGTCTGTCTCTCTCTGTCTGGAGAGTGCACGCGCCCTATAGCAAAAATAAAAGAATCATTTGATCCAACACAATTACATTTTTAGACATTTGATCAGGGAACTATGTGATAATCGTGTAGAGAGAAAATGGAGAAAGGAGTCTCGGTTCAGAAGGTGACCACTCCAACAGTCAATATTTAGCTGATAAAATATTTTTTAAAACCTGTTGTCTTTCCCACACATGGTCAGGCTTTCAACCCAATCATGTGTGGAGAAAAATTACCCGCAGATATACAGAACAAAAAAAAAAAAGCCAGAATTAGGACACAGGCCTTTTGCTTAGATGGGTTTGAAAATCATTACCTCAAATGATGTTGGGAAATTGCTTCTTGGACTAACTTAATTTCTAGTAATCATATTTCCTTTCTCCCTACCCCACTTTCCTGATTCATCACTGTTAGATCATCAGGCATTAGGAAAGAAACATTTAACACATTTATTTAGTGAGTGGACTGGAGGAAAATGTCAATGTCCCAGGGTATCAATCAATAACACTTATTCTTCCTGTCCTTTGGCTCATGTAGAAGATGCTTGCCATCTGGGGTTGGCAGGTGGCTGGTGGTTAGGGGTGCTGGACTACCACATGGTTGACCGTGGTTTTAGTCCTGGACCTGGTAGCTTGCTTTCTCACTTCCTCTCTCTCTCTCTCTCTCTCTCTCACTCTGATCAAATTAAAATAAACAAACAAATGAATAAAGTTAAATAAAATAATCTTTAAAAAAAGGAAAATGTTCACCATCTAAATCGTTCCTCTTCAGCTCAGATGCAGCTGGTAAGGGATGTGCTGGGCCCAGCTACTCCTGGATTGAGAGCTGGAAGCAAACAGACCCTCCCATGTAGACCATTTGAAATGTTCTCTTTGGGAAAGTCTTTAGAGTTGAAACGTGTCTTGAGGGTTGGAAGTGGCTCAGCAGGGATGC
>NW_006159671.1:2444061-2471729 GCF_000334495.1 Tupaia belangeri chinensis | reverse complement strand
GCCATGGTGACCCAATTGGAAAGGTTCTGGGTTCATATCCAGAGACCTCCCTGCACATAATGAGTGTACACATGCCTAGGACATGAGGCTGCCTGAAGCTGGGGGTGGACTGTGGTGCAAAGACCTTGTTGTAGCGTCTTGCCCTGTCTCTTTACCTCCCTCTTTCTCTTTTGGAAGAAGAAAATAAATGAATATTTAAAAAATGAGTCTTAGAACAATATCAGAACTGGCAAAACAAGTGCAAGTAGGGCCCACCATTTGTGTGAAGTTCAACTCTCTTACAGTGCTCCTGTCCTAGGGAGCTGTAATGTCAGAAGAAGGCAGAGGGAGACAGTAATTTTCAATAGCTCATTAATTCATGTTCTAGTTAGGGAAACTTTTGGTAATAATAGAAATTAAAGCACTATTTAGACACAGCAAGTATGATACAAAAATATCTTTAAGTGAGCATACATTTTATATATAGATTAGCTTTTGTTTTTACCTAATTGAAAAAGTATCTGTATAGAGCATAATATGTTTTTCAAGGTATCTACACAGTACACGACAATCAAATCAAACATGTTGTGTACTTTAGAGATGTTCAATAATTGATTATAAATAACTCATAAAGTAAAAAAGACAAAAAGAACAAGTAAAGATGATCTTTTGTTTATATTCTCTTATTCTTTTTGATTTTTACAATTATGCATTTAATTTTATTATTATTATCTAATGTATTATAGGGCAAAGTGAATGGAGGAGAGCGGATTGCAGAGTGGCACTCACCCCTGGGAAGGGAGCACATGTGCCCTGTGGCAAATTAAGAGAGAAAGAGAGTCAGAGAGAAAGAGAGAGAGGGAAAGTGAGAATGAGAAAGCAAGACGCTTGTCTGGGATTTGAACCATAGTCAGCCATGTGGGAGTTCAGTGCTTTAACCACCATGTCACCTGCTGGCCCTGTATCTTTCCTTATTCTTTTTGTCTTCTTTTTTACTTTATGAGTTATTTACATTCAATTCTTATACACCTCTAAAGCACACCATTTGATTTGATTGTCATGTTCCGTGTACACACCTTGAAAACCATGTTGTATGTTATACAGACACTTTTTTAAAAAGCAGTCATCCTTTGACTCATTCCATCTACTGACAAGTCTTGCTACTAAGAAGCTCCCCTTTGGTGGAGCATTTTAAATGAAGGTGTGCATGTGACAAGAGAGAAAGAGAGAGAGAGAGGGAGAGAAAGAGACTGTCCACTTCCGTGTGTGTGTTTTACAGGCTAAAAGAATAAACGCTGTATGTGCCACCTGCTGTGATCATCATACTGCTGTTGACTGATTTTCAATTTTTGACATGTCTATCGACATTCCCCTAGGAGCAATAAGGAATTCATTTGAACTCCCTCAGTCTCTTCCTCTTCCTCTTTTCTTTCTTTTTATTTTTTCTTTTGGAGAGGTTTTTCACTATAGGGCGCGTGTGCTCGCCAGACAGACAGAGAGAGACAGAGAGACAGAAAGCGAGAAATCACCCCCCAGGGGGATGGCCATGCTGCAGTCCCTTCTCCTCCATTCTCCTCTCGGGATCTTGGGCACGCACGCACACGCACCCGATGTGAGTTTTAAGCCACCGGATCTGGGACGCGAACCACGGTCGACTACGTGGGAGTCCAGGGACATAGTCATTACGCTAACTGCTGGTCTTCTCTTTCTCTTTTCTTACACACACACACATACTCACATCACACAATTCCTATCCCTGTCCTTTCACTATTTTTATTTAAATCAAAATTCTCTGCGTACATTATGACTATAGTTATGTTAAATAACTCTCTGGAGGTCACACAATAAAGTGGTCGAGTTATCCAACTCAGGTAATCCATCTCTTTGCAATCCAGCCATAACTGTCATTGTCAAAATGTTCAACCTTAGAGAAAGTTTTTAAAATTCTTTGTGCCTCAGTTTCTTATGTTAAAAATAGCACAAATTAGGGCTAACAGATGGTGTAGTGGTTACATCACTGGACTCCTACATGGCTAAGTGTGGTTCAAGTCCCAGACCCAATGGCTTGAAACTCATGCTGGTCGCATGCATATGTGTGCCCAAGATCCAAGGCAGAGTGTGAGTGGAGGAGAAGGGATTGTGGTGTGGCCATTCCCCGTGGGGCATGATTTCTCATTTTCCCTCTCACTGTCTTTAGCAGAATAGCAGAAATTTATTCTTTCATAGTTTAGTAGGCCAGAAGTCCACATTCATTCAGAGTGTCAGTAGGGTTGGGTCCCTTTAATGGTTGACAATCCTTAGCTTAGAGATGAGTCACTCTGACCTCCATGGCTACCTTTACATTGCTTTCTGCTCTGTATCCTGTGTCCTCTGTTACTGTAAGGACAATAGTCATTGGATTTAAGGACAAGTTTAAATTCAGAATAATTTCATTGCAAGGCCCTAATTACATTTGTAAATACCCTATTCCCAAATAAGGTAACAATTTGAGGTTCTGAGTAAGCGAAAGTTTTGTGGAGATATCATTCAGCACACTAAAGGTATTTGCAAGGCTCCTTCTCACTTAGAACAAATTGTAATTAAGAACATAAATTCAGGGCCAGCAGATGGTGTAGTGGTTAAGGTGTGATTTGGATCCTGGACTTGGCGGCTTGAAATTCATACTTGGTGAGTGTGTGTGCATGACCAAAATCCTGAGAGGAGAATGCAAGAAAAGCAACTGCAGGGTGGCCATCCCCCCTGGTGAGGGGAGGAGGTGATTTCTTGTTTTCTGTCTCTCTGTCCCTCCAGAGAGTGCATGCACCCTGTAGCAAAAATCTCTACAAAAGAAAAAAAAAAGAATAAAAATTATAGCACTCAAGACCCTTCTCAATGGGTAGCTTTGGCTACAGTTTTTAACTATACCAAGTACCAAGTTTCAGTTACTACATAAGCAAAATGAGGGTAAGAATACTAATATCTTCTTAATATAATAAAACTTCAAAGGGTTTCTGTGAGGAGTAAATAGATAATTCTTATAAATAGCTCAGTATAGCCTGGTTGTTATTAACCAACAAATGGTACCTTCTTTTATTTATTATTTTTTTAGAAGGCAAGCCCCTCTGGCTGGGATGCTCGACATCAATCCCACCTTTCAGCAAACTCCCTCTAAATACTTAGGTCTCAGCTTCGGTGTCACTTCCTATTAATGCCTGGGGAGTGATTTCTCACTTTCTCTCTCTCTCTCTCTATTTGCCTCTTTCTCTCTCTCTGATGAGTACATGTGCCCTATAGGAAAACCCTAAAAAAAGGAAAGAAGTAAAAACAATAAATAAAGAAAGGATAGTCCTCAGGGCCTTTCTCTACCCCTCAGCACAATTATGTAACAAGTGACTAAATGAACACATTTTAGGTAGCTCATACTTAATGTCTGGCTTCCTGATGGAAGTCATTCTGTGAGGTCAAGGACTCTATTTAGTTCGACGTGAACTGAGATGGCCTGGGGTCGAATCCTGGCTCCGTCCCTCGTCTTCTTTGGGTCAGTTCCTCCATTGCCCTGCCTCAGTTTCCTCATCTGGAAATGGTGATAACAACATTACTTACCTCAAGCAGCTTTTTGTGAGGACTCAGTGAGAGCCCACATATAAACACCTGGCTCACAGCACCCCCACATCCCAAGTGCCCCCCAAATCGCTGCTTATTATACTATTTTTCCAGTATTCGTTGACTGAATGAATTGATGCTGAATGAGTGAGCCAGATTACTGGCCGGCCAATCTAGGGATACAGTCTGTGCCTTTGAGTAGTGTGACAATTCAGTGAACACAGTGACCCTCGCCCTCATTAGAGACTCTCTAACCGAAGGTGCTAAAAAGCCCAAGGGAAGAAGACCTGCCTAACACCACTGCCCCCACATAATTTCCTCTATTACAGCCCTTATAGTCCCATTTGGAACTAGAATTTAAAAAAAAATTAGAATGGAGAAAGGCTTTTTGGGAGAGCAGTGAAAATGTAAGGCCGAGGTGGTCTGGCTCCTTAGCAGGTGACGCGTGATAGAAGACAGCCACACTTCACTGTGCTGAGGGGTGAACGAAAGCTCATCAAGACTCCGCAGCTTCTAACGTGCTTCCCTACAGTCGAGGGGGACATCACAGTGGAGCGAATGTAAAAAGGCAGCTTTAATTTTTACTTTACTTTAGTTTTTTGTCACAGGGCTCATGCACTTGGCAGAGAGAGAAAGCGAGAAATCCCCCCACCTCCTCAGGGAGGATGGCCATTCTGTAATCCCTTCTCCCCTATTCTCCTCTTGGGATTTGGGGCATGCAGGCAGGCACAAGCATGATTTTCAAGCTGCTGGGCCCAGGGCTCCAATTGTAGTCGTCTATGTGAACGCCCTGCACCTTAACCACCATGCCACCTGCTGGTCCCAGGTAACTTTAAAATTTAAAAAGAATTTTTTTTAAGAGAGAGAATTTTTCTGTAGGGCATATGTGCTCACTAGAGAAACAGAGAGAGACAGAGACACAGAAAGCAAGAACTCATCCAGTCCAGGGGGGATGGCCACACTACAATTCCTTCTCCTCCATTCTCCTCTAGGGATCTTGGGCACACATACATGTGCCTGGAATGAATTTCGCATCACCAAGTCTGGGACTCGAACGATGGTCACCTGTGTGGGAGTCCAGTGACATAACCATTACGCCATCTGCTGGTCCCTGAAAGGAAACTTTTACTACCCTAGGAGTGAATTGGTGTTCTGGAATAAACACGTCAGTTGAAGAGCATATTTACTTCTTCTATCTGCTCTGTCTTTATAGCAGTAGGAGAAATTTAGAGGTCTAGCTTTGCCATCAGACTGACCTGGTTTAAAACCGGTGGAAATGTCATTTTGCTTTTAGGGTGAGTCATGAATCACACAGGTTTGAAATCTACTTTTTGGAGCCTGACAGTTTGATGGCTGCAGTCATTTACATTCCCTTAAACGGAGCTGAAATACGGACGATTTTTGCTGAGCCACGTGATTCTAGAACTTGACGATTATTTACTCTAAAGCTGGTGATCAAACCGAGGAGCTGAGAGGTTAGGTGATTCATCCAGGTCACACTGCAAGTTGGTATTTTGGATTCAGAACTGAAAGCCAGATCTATTCCACACTTGTCTGAGGCCCTCCACACTTGGCTCACCTACTCGGGAGAGCTGTTCCATTTCAGATAAAGATGTGGCCTCGTGCTACTCCTGAACTAGAACGGCTTTGAGGCTTTGTTTGTGTTTGTTTGTGTTTTTGTTTTTGTTTTTGCTATAGAGAGCATGCACTGACTGGAGACAGACAGAGAGGGAAAGTGAGAAGTCACCTCCCCCACCTTGGGGGATAGGGCGTGTTGGTCATGCCACAGTCCCTTCTTCTCCATTCTCCTCTAGGGATTTTGGGCATGCATGTACATGCACTTAGCATGTTTCTCAAGCTGTCAATCCTGGACTCAAACCACTCAGTTGGCAATGTAGAATCCAGCCACCTTAACCACCATGCCACCAAGCTGGGCATTTATTTCATCTCTTACTGAGCTCCAAGATCCTAGTTCTATTAACACCAGCAGACAAGACTCTATTCCCAGATTCTTTTTTTTTTTAAAGAATTATTTTATTTAACTTTATTTATTCATTCATTTATTTCATTTTTTTTTAAATTTGACCAGAGAGGGACAGAACAAGAGAGAAAGAGAGAGAGGGAAAGTGAGAGAGCAAGCCTCCAAGTCCAGGACTTGAACCATGGTCAGTCATGTGGGAGTCCAGCGTCCTTAACCACCATGCCACCTGCCGGCCCCTCTATTCCCAGATTCTATTTGTATGAGGACACAGGGAAGAATCAGATAGACACACTCTATCTTAGTAACACAGGGTGCTTAACAACAGAGGACACATGGGTATAAATTTTTAAAAAAAAATCTATATAAACACTATATTGGCCAAACAAAAAGGTTTTTTTTTCTGTTTTTTTTTCTGTTTTTGTTTGTTTGTTTGTTTGTTTGTTTTTGAGGATGCTCCTGGCTTCCTTTGCTCCAACTCCCTCAATGGAAGATAGATTCCCCAGATGAAATTGGAAACCTCACATCGCCACATAAACCACTGGGCCAGATTACTGGGCTAACACATCAAGTTCCTCCTCGTGCTGTTCTTTAGAACCTCCTTTGTTAATACCCTGTGAGATTAAGCTCAGCAAGGTGGCCCTCTTGTCTCCTGGGTTCTGACTTCCTTCCTTCAGGTGACTACACAAAGCTTAGTGATTCCAGCCGTTAGACTGAAAGGGAGACTTCGGGTTTCACTCATAAGCTCTAGCTGCATGCTCCTTCACTAGTCTGCCTTGGGATATCCAACACTTGCCATAAAGCTTTTAATAAAAGGGTCACTTGACTCATTGTTCAGTAGGCTTTCTGTATAAAATTCCACTGAGAACCCACAGAGGAGGAGAACCATGGTTGGTAGGTAAAAGTTAAGCATCTTTGGATTCCCTAATATATTTTCATCAAAACCCAAGTCATTCATTTAGTCAAAAATTAGTTAATAAGCTTCTGCTATGAGCCAGGCTTTATTCTATATACCAGGGATAAAGAGATAAACAAAATAAATAGTTTTGCATCCTGATGGAGCTTTTTTTTTACTTAGAGAGGCAAAAATGAATACATGAATATGACTTCCATTATATATCATTGACCATTTATCAAGGTCCTGGCACTGTTTAAAGTGTTTATAAATGGGGCCATGCCCATAAGCCTCCCCACTGAGTAAAGTGAGTCAGATCCCATATGGCCAACCATGGTTTAAATCCCAAGAGTCTCTTGAAATCAAACAGGCATACCACCTAAGCCTCAATTTTCAGGTGTATGTCAAGAGAAGGATGGGGCTCTGTGGAGTTTTTGTTATCATGGGTGGGTGATGGTCGAGGTATCTGAATTTGGGTATCATTCGTGGTAATGGTGGTACTCTCCAAAGCAGTATGAGGTCGGATAAAAGATAACCTACTCACCCTGGCTTTCCTAGTGTTTTCAGTTTTTTCACTATAAACCTTGTGTTCCTAGACCTCACTGGGTGCCAGGCAGTGCTGCACAGTTGGTCACTGGGATGGCCCACTGATGCAGGTGAGGGAGTAAACTCAGCTTTACCATCTGGCATTTAGTACTGAGCAATGGCGGTGACTGAACTTTCTGACTTATTTGGTGGTGGGATTTGGAGATTTTTCTCCTGGAAACTGAACCTAGGGTCTCTTTTTTCCACCCTTCTAATGGCCTCACGAGCTGCTGAATATTTTGTAAATCAATTTTAAGGTTAAACTAGCAAGACTTACTTTGTCATTTCTAATTAAGTTCCCTCTCCAGCATAGCTTGTTTGTGCTTTATTTACTTTTACTGCAGCTTCTGCACACTGATGTACGCCATTGCACGTCTTCGTGGGGTAGAGTATGATTTCATCAAAGCATGTATGTATACAGTGTGTACTAATCAAGTCAAGGATATGAACACATTTATCAATTGCGACCATGGACATGACATCAATACTACCATGTGAGCTAGTGTAGCCGTCTCACAATATGAAACGATGAGAATAAGAGATGAAAACCCACAGTTAAAGATGACAGAGTGAAAATACAGAATAAGCTTGTGTTATCACTGGTATAATTGAAACAATAAACATGCCCTAAAACTGCCCATCTGTAAGACTTCTTGTACTTGTAATAAATGTCCGGTTTTATGTCATTGCTCCCAGGTTAAGTGAGCTGTCGTCACTGATATGGGCTTGAGAAGTCTGTGGTTTCGTATTTCTCTGTGAGCAATGTATGTAGACAGCATCTATACGATAGTAAGACCTACATTTTCTTGGATGCCCATTTTACTTTTCCTGCAAAGACTTGTTCAGCTATATTTGAATTGCTTTCTAATTCTGTGTGTGTGCATCTGTCGCATATATTACTTGGTAAAAAATTAGTAATATATGAAAGTGAAAGTATTAGGTGAGAGTTGAATCTATTGATGTAAGTATACATAAAATGGATAAAAGAATGGTAAAAAAAAATTGTGCTATGGACAAGTCTGAACTCTGCTTTGTCTGCAGCAGTCCACATTTCTGCAGAACTAAGGAATTATATCATAACTTTTTTTTTGAGTCTTCAAGACTGTATGTTTGACTCTGGAGAATTGGTCCTGGAAGAGACACAATATCTTAAGTCTCTTCTAAACAAGAAATGAGAGCTTTCAGTTGTAACAAGTTTTACTGAGTCATTCTGATCACGTAATTTAAAAAGAGGAGAAAGACAGAAAAAGAACAAAAGAGGAGAAGAAGAAAGACTGTGAGAAAGAATAATGGAACATAATCAATGAGGGATGAGAGAAATAAGCACAATCCAACGTAGAGGTCCAGCATGAAAAACAAGTGATTAATGAATAGATACCAGGTGACGTATTTATCCTCCTATATGTCATTGTACCGAAAAAAATTTTCAGTGAACCTCCTTTTTCTTTCCCCTTCAGTACGTTAGTGACTCCATCAGAAGAAAGATGACCTCTGTCTTCCAAGAAAGGGCATTTTGCAAGAGAAGAAATTGTCAGCAAGGCACAGTGCTTCCAGCCAGTCCCCTTCACCCTGCAGTCCTCTGCAGTCACACAGGGATGCAGGCACCCTGTGCCACATACCAACCGTGTTCTCTCAGGATCTATCATCTGCCCACCACTCCCCCAAGGGCCTTGTTACTGGAGCAATGGAGTAGTGTCTTCTAGTATCAGGAATCCACAATCACCTTTACTCAGGCCCCTGGTTGGTGTCTTTGCTTTCCCTCAATTTGCTTCCTTTAGTACCTTGCCTCTTGTATGAACTGTTGTGAGAATAAAAATGAATCATTTCAGGATCAGCAGGTGGCATGATTGCTGGGGGGCTAACTCCCACATGGCCAACCAAAGTTTGAGTCCCAGACCTGGTGGCTTGTTGTTTCACTTTCCCTCTTTCTTGCTCCCTCTCTGTCTCTCTCTGGTGAGTGCATGGGCCCTATAGTAAATTTTAAAATAATAATAATGATAAATAAAATTAAATAAATAATCCTTAAAAACAAATGAATCATTTCTTTCATATTATGTCACCTTATAGCACAAATATTCCCAAGATAGCCTTTGCAAATAATTAGCAACTGAAATTCCCAACACTGTGTACAACTTTTCAGCAGACAATCAACTCATTTCATTTCTGAAAAGAATAATTGGTCTACTGATATGTACTTGGAAAGGTACCTCGTTTCTCTAGTATGAGTGACATAAAGGTAAGAATCTCTCTTAATAAAATGTATATTTTTCTTGAATGATATTCTTGATGTGATGATGTCTACTTTGTCTAATACCAATAGAGCTCTTCTAATTCCCTTATGTTTTTCATTGACATAGGGTGAGCGCACTTGCCAGAGAGAGATAAGAGTGACAGAAAAAGTGAGAAAAAAAGAGAGGGAAAGAAGAAGAAAACACTTGGTCACACCACAATCCCTTCCCTTGCATTTCTCTGTCCTGTCAGGATTTGGCACATGCATGCACACATACTCAGCATGTTTTCCAAGTTCCTGGGCTGGGATTTGAACGATACAATTGGCCATGAGGAATCTAGTTCCCTTAACCACTCAGCCCATCCCATCAAATCTCAGATCTACATTGGTTATTTCTCCTTCTAACCAAAATGAGCTACTGCTACTCAAAAAAGTTGAGTTTGAATTTAGTTTTACCTTCCTTGATGTGGTTCATTGAATTATTTAAGTACTTATTCAATCTCTCCCCATCCCTGCCACAAGAGGAACGTATTTCCCTATTCCATCATGTTTTAACTGGCCTGTTACGTGTTTTGATCAGTGGGAAAGTGAGTGGCTAATGCATATATTAGGGCTGTGCAGAGGCTTCAGATGGAGCTGTGTGGCCTGTTATTTCCTCTTACCTTCTTGTCATCTGCTGTGATAAGAGCATGCTCCTGTGGGCTAGACGGCAGCAGAGCAGTAAAACGCAATGTTTTGTGAAGCTGACCTGCATGACCAGGTTTCTCAACTGTGTCCAGAAACCTCTCTGAGTACATTGGGCACAGGCATGTCCCTGACCCAGACCTGGCTGATCTGGGGGCAGATTGTGGTGTGAAGGCTTGATGAAGGTTTTTCTCTCTCTCTGTCTCTCTCTTTGCCTCACTCTTTGTCTCTTTCTCATTCATGGACGAAATAAATGAATACACTTACAGTGGTCTGCTTTCAGTCTGTGCAGTCAACTAGTCATAGAAATCTCAGAAATTCATAGACATGGGCTGATTGCAGTGTGGGAATGATGTAGAAATAGATCCATGGGAGTTTGCTGCACCTGTCCATGTAATTTAAATGCATCTTTATGAGATACATGAGCTTAGTTTCTTGATTCTGATTCTATTCCCAATGGAGTTGCTATGAACTTCTAACAGTGGTGTGGTAGATAAGATAACACCATGTCCACAGTGCACAACTTAGGTCACATAGCCACAGGATATCCTGTGGACAGATTGTGAGACTTTACCAAGGACCCAGTAAAGTCAAGAACTACTTCTCAAAAGATTAGCTCATTGCTAAAACAGTATTGCTTTCCTCTGAAACCCTAGATCTCTTTTGTAAAACTTGTGCCAAGGGACCAGCAGTTGGTATAATGGCTATGTCACTGGACTCCCATGTAGTTGACCGCAGTTTGAGTCTTGGACCCGGTGGCTTAAACTCATACCAGGTGCATGTGTGTGCGTGCCCAAGATCACGGGAAGAGAATGGAGGAGAAGGGATTGCAGTGTGGCCATCCCCTCTTGGGGATGATTTCTTGCTTTCTGTCTCTCTGTCTCTCTCTGTCTTTCTGGTGAGTGCACACACCCTATAGCAAAAACCTCTAAAAAACAAACAACAGCAAAAAAGGCAAAACGAAACAATACAAAAAACAAACTTGTGCCAAAATGTTCCAATAGTTCTGTGTAGATCCATTTTGACCACCACTGCATATGCTGGCTCACATTAATAAGCAGCAAGTCAATCCTGATCATTCTGGACAGGATTCAAAGCGTTTCTTCCCTTAGACTCTTCAACATCTGCAAGATTGTGCAGTAAACAGTTGGAGCATCGTAGTCAAATGCATTACATGCAATCTTCGAAATAGAAGAAAAGGCATTATCAAAAATAGTTCTTAGTTTTAGTGGCATGAGTTACAGAGTGCAAGATTCCTTTCACTTTATACATAATATCTTATCATATGCCAGACTCTTGGACTTTTAGATGCATTTTTTTTTTTTTTGAGAGAGAGAGAGAGAGAGTTTTGCTCTAAGGCATGTGTGCTTACTGGAGAGACAGACAGACAGAAAATGAGAAATCACCCTCCAGGAAAGATGGCCATGCAGCAATCCCTTCTCCTCCATTCTCCTCTCAGGATTTTGGGAACACATATACAGATGGGCCCAGCATGAATTTTAAGCCACCAGGTCCTGGACTCGAATCGCAGTTGACTGCATAAGAGTCCAGCAACGTACCCATTACGCCATCTGCTGGTCCCAGAACTGTTAGATGTGTAACCAATGTAGAAGACAAGAAATTTTTGATGGATTTATTGCTCACCCTATGCTACATATGTGTTTTCCCAAGGCATGTAGGGTATATGCTACATTTTAAAGACATTATGTTGTGATAACCATAGATTCACAGGCCATGTTGGAAAACACAGAGAGGTTCCTTACACCCTTCATCCAGTTTGGCCCAATGCTGGTATCTTGCATAGGTTTAGTAAAGAGTCACAACCAAGAAATTGACACTGGTGCAGCCCATAGACCTTATTCACATTGCACTCATATGCACTCATTTGAGTGTGTGCCCATGTGCATTTAGTTCCGTGTGACTTATTCCACGTTTAGATTTATGTGAATGCAGTCCAGACACAGCTGTCTAATGAGGATTCCTTTTGCTCAGCTTCTATAGACACAATCATCTTTCTCCTAATCCCTGAAAACCACTGATCTGGCCTCTGTATTTACACTTTTGGAATTTCAACTCTGCCAACATAAACAGAATCATACAGTATGTAACCTTTGAGACCGATTGTTTTCCTTAACACAGTTTTCTCCAGGTCCATCTAAGTTAATGTATAAAACTATATATATATATTTTTTATTGCTAAGAACTATTTCATTGCATGGGTGTAGCAAATTTGGCTTAAGCAAACACATATGAATGACATTCGGGTTGTTTAGACTTTTTAGTTAATATGATTCAAACTACTATAAACATTCATGTACTAGTTTTGTGTCAACATATGTTTATTTTTCTGAGATTAATGTCCAAGAATGCAATTGATAGTTCTTATAGTAAAAATAAAATACATTTTTTTAAGGAACTACAAATGTATTTTCCAGACTATTTATCATTTTACATTCTCAATAGCAACAAGAGTGATCCAGTTTCTTCATATCCTCACTAGTATTTTGCCTTATTGCTATTTTAAAATGTTTAATTTTAGCCATTCTGGTAAGTATATTGTAATGTCTAATTGTGGTTTTTATTTATTTTTGTAATAATTAATGGTGTTGCATATCTTTTTAGGGCTTGTCATCTGTATACTCTTATAAATCAAATGTATGTCCATGTTTTTTGTCCTTTCTTTAGTTGAATTATATTTTTTACTATAGTTTGAGAGTTATTTATATATTCTTTATATAAATCTTTTGTAGGCTATGTGGTTTACAAATAGTTTCTTCTAATTTGTAGCTTGTTTTTTCATCCTCTCCATGGGTTTTTAACAGATAAAACTTTCAATTTGGATGTAGTTCAATTTATTAATCTTTTACTTTTATACATCATGGTTTTGGTGTCATATCTAGCCATAGGTGTCTAACCTTAGGTCCTGAAGATTCTTCCTATTTCTTTCTCTTACATTCCACATTTTAAGTGCATGATCCATTTTGAGTTAGTATTTGTATAAAGTTAGACACTCAGGTCAAGGTTCCTTTTTTTTTTCTTTGGCCTGTGGATGTCCAAATGTCTAGCATCACTTATTGAAAAGGTCATCCTTCATCTTTTGAATTGCTTTGTAACATTATCAAACACCAGTTGGACATTTTTGTATGTGTCTATTTCTGGATTCTCTATTCTATTCCATGAATTCATATTTCTATTTTTCTACCAAGACCATGCTGTCTCGATTACTGTAGCTTTGTGGTAAGGCTTAACTTTGAGTAAAATAATGGGTGAGCTATCCTAGTTCCTGAGCCTTTCCATAGACATTTTTAACTAGCATATCTGTGTCAGCATATTTGTGATTTTTTTGCTCACCAGTTCTATAAATATGAGGCTATCAGTGTAGTTGGTCAGTGTGATGTCCTACATTTTTAACAAGCTGATTGACATTCTTGCAGACTAGACTGTGGCAGAGAATTTCAGGGCTGATACAGCTTCAGGTCACGCAAAGTGCTCCTGTACTCAATGGGAAAAGAAACCTGCTTTTTATAACCTTTCGGGATGATATAGAATAAAAGGTATTCTTGGGGCCAGCAGGTGGCGTGGTGGTTAAAGGCACTGGACTCTCACAAGGCCCACCACAGTTTTGAGTCCTGGACCTGGTAGCTTGCTTTCTCACTTTACCTCTCTCTCTGTCTCTCTCTGGTCAAACTGAAAAATAGTAATAAATAAAAGTTAGATAAAATAATTCTTTTTTAAAAAAAGAAAAAAAAGTACTCTTTATTATCTTTCTTTTCTTTCATTTTTCCTACACAAGATCATTGGAGCAAGACAGCGTGAGAGAGAGCGAAAGTGAGAAATAACACCCCCGTGGGAAGATGGTCACCCTGTAATTATTCTCCTCTTGGGATTTTGAGCATGCACACACCCATACTTGGCATGATTTTCAAGCTGCTGGATCCAGGACTCAAACCACAGAGTTGACCATGTGGGATCAAACCACCTTAACCTCCATGCCACCTGTTGGTCCTATTCACTGTATTTTCTTAATAGCTAACTTGATTACACTGTTTTATTGTTGCAACCTAAAAAGTGCAGATTGACTAAGATGTTGGTTGGAGTAAGGCTGAGCAAGATCACATATGAATGACATTCGGGTTGTTTAGACTTTTTAGTTAATATGATTCAAACTACTATAAACATTCATGTACTAGTTTTGTGTCAACATATGTTTATTTTTCTGAGATTAATGTCCAAGAATGCAATTGATAGTTCTTATAGTAAAAATAAAATACATTTTTTTAAGGAACTACAAATGTATTTTCCAGACTATTTATCATTTTACATTCTCAATAGCAACAAGAGTGATCCAGTTTCTTCATATCCTCACTAGTATTTTGCCTTATTGCTATTTTAAAATGTTTAATTTTAGCCATTCTGGTAAGTATATTGTAATGTCTAATTGTGGTTTTTATTTATTTTTGTAATAATTAATGGTGTTGCATATCTTTTTAGGGCTTGTCATCTGTATACTCTTATAAATCAAATGTATGTCCATGTTTTTTGTCCTTTCTTTAGTTGAATTATATTTTTTACTATAGTTTGAGAGTTATTTATATATTCTTTATATAAATCTTTTGTAGGCTATGTGGTTTACAAATAGTTTCTTCTAATTTGTAGCTTGTTTTTTCATCCTCTCCATGGGTTTTTAACAGATAAAACTTTCAATTTGGATGTAGTTCAATTTATTAATCTTTTACTTTTATACATCATGGTTTTGGTGTCATATCTAGCCATAGGTGTCTAACCTTAGGTCCTGAAGATTCTTCCTATTTCTTTCTCTTACATTCCACATTTTAAGTGCATGATCCATTTTGAGTTAGTATTTGTATAAAGTTAGACACTCAGGTCAAGGTTCCTTTTTTTTTTCTTTGGCCTGTGGATGTCCAAATGTCTAGCATCACTTATTGAAAAGGTCATCCTTCATCTTTTGAATTGCTTTGTAACATTATCAAACACCAGTTGGACATTTTTGTATGTGTCTATTTCTGGATTCTCTATTCTATTCCATGAATTCATATTTCTATTTTTCTACCAAGACCATGCTGTCTCGATTACTGTAGCTTTGTGGTAAGGCTTAACTTTGAGTAAAATAATGGGTGAGCTATCCTAGTTCCTGAGCCTTTCCATAGACATTTTTAACTAGCATATCTGTGTCAGCATATTTGTGATTTTTTTGCTCACCAGTTCTATAAATATGAGGCTATCAGTGTAGTTGGTCAGTGTGATGTCCTACATTTTTAACAAGCTGATTGACATTCTTGCAGACTAGACTGTGGCAGAGAATTTCAGGGCTGATACAGCTTCAGGTCACGCAAAGTGCTCCTGTACTCAATGGGAAAAGAAACCTGCTTTTTATAACCTTTCGGGATGATATAGAATAAAAGGTATTCTTGGGGCCAGCAGGTGGCGTGGTGGTTAAAGGCACTGGACTCTCACAAGGCCCACCACAGTTTTGAGTCCTGGACCTGGTAGCTTGCTTTCTCACTTTACCTCTCTCTCTGTCTCTCTCTGGTCAAACTGAAAAATAGTAATAAATAAAAGTTAGATAAAATAATTCTTTTTTAAAAAAAGAAAAAAAAGTACTCTTTATTATCTTTCTTTTCTTTCATTTTTCCTACACAAGATCATTGGAGCAAGACAGCGTGAGAGAGAGCGAAAGTGAGAAATAACACCCCCGTGGGAAGATGGTCACCCTGTAATTATTCTCCTCTTGGGATTTTGAGCATGCACACACCCATACTTGGCATGATTTTCAAGCTGCTGGATCCAGGACTCAAACCACAGAGTTGACCATGTGGGATCAAACCACCTTAACCTCCATGCCACCTGTTGGTCCTATTCACTGTATTTTCTTAATAGCTAACTTGATTACACTGTTTTATTGTTGCAACCTAAAAAGTGCAGATTGACTAAGATGTTGGTTGGAGTAAGGCTGAGCAAGATTTAATTCCTGCTTGTATACAGAGTATGGAATTTGGAGCAGGACACCCACTACCTTCAGGTCTTAGTGTTTTCAAGGATGAATTAGGGATCATTTGTTGTTGTTGTTGCTTTTTAGATTTTTGCTATAAGGTGCATGCACTCACCAGAGAGACAGAAAGTGAGAAATCACCCCCCAGGAGGGATAGTCACACCACAATCCCTCCCTGACTTTCTGGCTTCCAAGGCCAAGAGAAAATAATATATTTCAAGGTTTTTATGGTCATCCCACAAGAAATGTAACATTAATGTTGAGCTTAAAAAAATTTGTCACAGGGGACCACACACGAAAAGTATTTAAAAATCTTAATGGCTTTATAATCTATTAGTGATAATAATCTATTATTTCAACAATAGTTTCATAGAAATGCAGTGCACATTTTATTGAACTAGTTCCAGTTTTCTGATTCAAAATTGCACCTCAGAGTAACATGCAAGTTTTCTTAATACGATCTAGTATCTACATCCTTCTAGAGGAATATTTGGATTTCATAACATTTTTTGATTCATTTTCATTCTATGATTTAGGTTTTAATAATGAACCAATTTATTACATCTTCAATAAGTAAAATTCAAGTAATAACCAATTTAAAAAAGTGACAAATGGAAGCATATTCTTTCTTTCTTTTCTCCCTTTATTTTTTAAATAATTATTTTATTTAACTTTTTCTTTCTTTCTCTTTCTTTCTCTCTCCCTCTCTCTCTTTCTCTCTCCCTCTTTTTCTTTCTTTCTATTTTCTCTCTTGCTTTTTTCTTTCTTTCTTTTTCTTTCTTTCTTTCTTTCTTTCTTTCTTTTTTTCTTTCTTCTTTCTTTCTTTCTTTCTTTCTTTCTTTCTTTTTCTTTCTTTTTTTTCTTTCTTTCATCTTAATTTGTCCAGAGAGGGACAGAGTGAGAGAGAGAGACAGAAAAAGAGAGAGAAAGTGAGAAAGCAAGCCACCAGGTCTGGGCCTCAAACCATGGTCAGTCATGTGGGAGTCCAGAGCCCTTAACCACCACACCGCGTGCTGGCCCTATCTTTTCTTCCTTTTATTTCCCTAATTTGATACAGGGTACATGTGCTCACATGCAGAGACAGAGTAAGAGAGAGATGAGACAGTATCTCCCTTCACCCCCACCCCCCCAGGAGATGACCACAGTGTAATCCTTTCTCCTCCATTCTCTTTTCAGGCATGCAAGAGAAATAAAAATGCCCACATGAAAACTAGTACATGATTGTTTAAATCGGCATGATTCGTAATAACCAAAAGACTTTAAATGGGTAAATTCTATGTTATGCAGTCATCTCTGAGTTGTGCTGGTTTTTACTTTTTATTTTACTTTTTTAAATTTGCTAGAGAGCACATGCACTGGAGAGAGAGAGAGGAAAAAACCAAAAACTCTCATGGGGATGATCATGCTGTAATCCCTCCTCCTCTCTCTCTCCCTCCTACTGGTGTTTTAAGCAAGTGCACACGCGCATCCACAATGTTTATCAAACCTCTGGGTTCAGGATTGGAAACGTTCATTTGGCCATGTGGGATCCAGTTGCCTTAACCACCATGCTACTGGCTTGCCCAAGACTGTCTTTTGCTTTGTTTTGTTTTAAGCTTTCAATGAATAAATCAAGAGCCAAGCCTAGAGGTGTTACCCATAGAGTTCTTCAGGCAAAGGAGAAATCAAAAACAACCTTGGTTTGCCATTAAAGCTTATGCAAGAAGGTAGGTATGACAGGCCAACAGTCTCACTGCTCCCAGCTAAGGCACAGTTGAATGTAACATCCGGGCCACTTCTGGGGCCTGGTGAATAAGAAACCCAGATTACACAAGGCCAACTCTGTGGTTGGAGTCCAGACCCAGCGACTTGAGAAACATGCTGAGTATGTGTGTGTGTATGTGTGTGTGTGTGTGTGTGTGTGAGTCAAAATCCCCAAAGGAGGAAAAGGTGGAGGAGAAGGGATTGGGGCATGACCATTCTGAGGGGTGGAGGGATGCTTTCTCCTCTCCTCTCTCTGTGTCAGTCTAGTGAGCACACAAGCCTCTGGCACAAAAACTAACAAACCATCCAAAGATGAAAACGTTAATCAGACATGGATCTCCATTTTCTCGTTCTAGGTTTTAGCCCAAAGAAGAATGCATGTTCTAATAAGGTGCGAGGCGTAGGCAGGTGTCCGATCCATCGCCCCCTACTCAGCTGGGGTTTATCTGAAGCTCCAGTGGGCTATCTCCATGAAGACATGGCATCCTGCCCCAAGTGCATGAATCTCTTTATCTTAAAGAGCTTTTTGTTACCACTTGGCTGGGGAGCACAGCGAGGTCTGCTGAGGTGTTATTCCTAGAAGCAATCCTCAATCAGTGAGAGATGGAAGTTGCCGGATAAAGCTGCGTTGTGTTCTCCTCACAGTGTGATGATTCCGAGTTTTGTAAACAGGCTCCAGGAAGGTTTCTCAGTGGGGCTGCACTCTAGTTTGCCCTACAGGAACCCACTGACAAACACATGCTTTACTTCTGCCTGACTTTCTCACTCCCTGGAACCACGTTCTACATAGGCTTATTTATGCATTTGATAAAGAATTTGACGTTATATTGGGGATATAATGTCACTTTAGAAATTACCCCCTGGAAGGATAGCCATACCATAATCCCTTCTTCATTTTCCTCCCGAGATACTGGACATGCACACACATGTGACCAGTGTGATTTCCAAGCTGCAGGACTGGGACCCAAACTGTGGTTAGCCACGTGGAAGTCCAATGCCTTAACCACCACACCACCTGCTGGACCCTCTGTGCATCTTTTAAGAATAAAGTGTGGAGGGGGACCAACAACAGGCATACTGGTTACACTGATGTACTCCCACGTGGCTGACTGTGATTTGAGTCCCAGACCTGGTGGCTTGAAACTCACACTGGGTACATACTTGTGCATGCCAAAAATCCCAAGAGGAGAATGGAGGAGAAGGGATTGTGGTGTGGGCATCCCCCCTGGGGGGTGATTTCTCACTTTCTATCTCTCTGTCTCTCTAGCAAGTGTAGTAGGGCTACAACAAAAACCTCTTAAAAAAAAAAGAAGAAGAAGGAGGGGGATGAAGAAGAGAGGAGGACCAGCAGGTTCTATGGTGGCTAAGGAGCAGGACTCCTACTTGCTGACCATAATTTGAGTCCTTTGTACTTTCCCTGCTGTGGTTCTTAGAATCAAATGGTTTTTCATCAAAGTTCATTAAGGCTGGGCTGTACTTAGTGCTACTGTAATATCATTGTATTATGTAGTATCATTGTAGTCCATAGTATCATTGTAGTATGTAGTATTGTTCTGTGCTCTCCTAGGAGCTAGTGCTGGAAAACACATGCACACGGGTTAAATACACATGCTTACATGTCTGTGCTTGTTCCTCTATTCATCCTGAGTTATTTTGTCACCCTCAATTGCGGTTTCACATCATAGAGCTCATTGTGGCTTTTCCCATTTTAAGTAACATCTTGCTGTAAGAATGAGAAACCTTGTCTTCTTATTCACATTGTATTTAATTTTGTTTTCAATTCCAGGACACACGTAGTAATTTCAGAATTGCTAACTCATAGGCCTATCGGCAACCAATTTACCAACTAGAGTACAGTGGTTTGTGTTTACCCTTACAGCGTGTGGTCAACCCAGTGTTGGCACTATGTGAGCACCCTGTTCACATCGCCTGGATCCCAAAACCCTACATCAGGTTACCACCCTGTGCGTCCAACCCCACGATGTACGACTCTGACTCCCACTTACCACTTTGGGCTACCCTTTTGAGGGGGATGCTTGGTCTCTGACTGCCCATGCTGAGTTACCACCTGTATGAGTGCTCTCTTCACTGCCTTTAGGGTCCAGAACCACCTGCCTTATGCCTTTCCTACATTCTTGGACTCGACTCTCAAACTAGACTATTCTACCATGAATTCACCAATCTGACCCTGTTTGGGCATCAATAAAGACCCAAGGCTAGGGGTTTTGGTGTATTTTGGCACATCTTTGGCATATTTTCCATGACCTGCTTGGCCTCTGATGCCTTGCACTAAGCCCCCCTTCTGCATGGATGTTTTCCTCACCACATGGATTTGGACTCCCTGTACTGAGCAGCCTTCCGATGCAGATGCTCTTCTTGCCTTGTTTGGGCTTCCACACCTATTCTCTCCATCACTGTGGTCCCCACTGCTGCCAGTCTCTAGCCTGGACACCTAAATTTCTTTGCTCACTAACTGGATTTAGGACTGTGTTGTTGCAGAAGGGAAAACAAAGGGAAGGAAAACAGAAAAGAAGAGAAAGGAGAAACAGAAAGGAGAATCATTTAAGTACATTCCTTTGTATTTCCCCTTTTTCCTAAGATAAAAGGTAGCATCCTATATCCATTTTCATTCTCATAAGCAATGATGTATCCTGATGTTTATCCCATTCTAGGACAGAGTTAACACATTACTTTTATCTGTCGCACTAGGAGAATTTACTTTTCTGAAGCACTGCTTCAGTTATTTGTATTTTTGTTAGTCTGTTAGGTGAAGCATGTTTTCTCTCTCTTATGAAGAGTGATGTTGGGCTTATTTTTATGCATTTAGAAATTATTTGCCTTTCTCTTCTTTTATGACTTGCCTCTTCAAATATTTATGCAATATTCTCTTGGATTTTGGTCTTTCCTCAATTGTTAAAGAGTTCTTAACCTACTAGGTAACTTAGTCACTTGCCTGGAAGTCCTAAATATTTTGTAGTGTCTTACTACTTGCTCTTGGATTTTGTTTACCGCTTTTAACTTTGCCATTTATTTCATTTTATTGCTAAAAATTGTTTAATGCTTCTAGATTTTAGTCACGTGTAGAAGAGCTTTCCCTCATCTGATGCAAACATTCATCTCTATTTTCTTCAAATACTTGAGTTTTTTTTTTTTACATTGAGAGTGCTGACATTTGAAATTTTTTCTAAAGTGTGATACTAGTTGTAAATCCAACATTATCTATTTTCACATGACTACTCCACTCTCCTAACAACATATATTTGCTTTCTACCATGATTGGACAATGCTCCCCTTATCATAACCTACATATTTGATCTGTTCTGAGATTTTCCATTCTGTTCTATAAATCTCTCTTTTCATACAAAAAGCATTTATGTTACTTTTCCCAAATTAATTTAGACATAAATTTATTTGGCCCCAAGAAAAAAATATTTTATTTACTTGCATAAAGCATATATCAACATGGGTAAAATTGATGTTTATAAAGATGTTTGGTCCTTTGTCAGACATGTATGTCTTTTTAACTATTTTGAGTCAATTCATGTTTTCCAGTATTGGCTTAAATTTTCATTATATAGGTATTGCACATTTTTTAATGATTTTTTTATTATAAATAAGACTTTAATATCCTTTATAACACAAGGTAGTTATTGGTACATGAAGGCTATATAATTTTATAGCCTAGACATTTAATAAATCCTTTTGTTCTTTGTACTAGCTGTTTTTGTTTCTGTTTTGTCTTCTGGGTATACTAGTATATCACCATAGCAGCAATTCTTATACTTTTCCTGACTTAAAAATCAAATCCTAATTTAAGTACTGCCTAGAGAGGATAGTGTACAAACCCTAAGTGTACCAACGATAACTTACTACAAAGTTAGTGAGCACATCTGACGATTTAATCCTCAGGTCAAGGAATAGACCACAGTAAGACTCCCCAAGCTTTAATTTTAGTCCTTTGAGTGGTTCAGTGTTTTAATTTAAAGTTCTCTGTATATTAATAAAGTTATTTTTGCATGTTTATTGGTTATTCAGAAATATTTTTTGAAGTGTGTATTTAAGTCTCTTGACCATGTAATAGGTTGTCTTTCTCTTTTTCCTGGGGGTAAGAGAAGGCTGTATTTGGTAGCTTGTACTTCACTTCCCTGAAGTGTTTTCTTATATGGTGTCAGATTTGCAAGAGGCAGACAGAAGTGAAGTAGTGGCCATCTGTTTCTGAGTCTTTCAGGACAGTATGGTAAGGGCATACGAGAAGTTATCTACAGAGCCCTGGCCTCTCCTCACTGTTCCTTAACACGTCCAACTCCTCTTGTCCAGCAGCAGCCCCAGTCCATGAGGGAAGCCTGGCTGAAGATTTGTACAAGCAGCTATACAGAGGCAACATTTTCCCATAGATTGCCCGAGCATTCCTTCCCAGGCTAAATCATCTGGATATGCCCCACAAGCTCCTATTTGTTTAACCATGGCAGTGTTTCAGGAGAACTGAATGTGTCTTTCCTCCGATCCTCCAAATCCTCCTTCCAGATTTATTCCTCATTTCCTTGGACTATCAGATAGCATAGCGGTTACATCACTGGACTCCCAGGTAGTCGACAGTGATTCAAGTCCCAGACCCGGTGACTTGAAACTCATGCTGGGCATGTGCGCGTGCATGCCCAAGATCCTGAGAGGAGAATGGATTGCAGAATGTCCACCCGCCCCCCCAGAAGTGATTTCTCCGTTTCTATTGCTCTCTCTCTTGTATCTCTGGCGAGTGAATGTGCCCAATAAAAACAACAAACTCTCTCTCAAAAAAAAAAAAAAAAAAAAAAGCACCAGACTTGTTCATTTCCTTCCACAATTTCAAAATACTTACGTTTCATAACAAATTCTTTATTCCAAAATATCTTGAGTAGTTTTGCTTTCTTGATTAAATCCTGATACTCAATTTGTTCTATAAAATACTTAAGATTGTAACATACTCACCCTACTTTTGGGACAGTCTGTATTTTTCTTTCCTTGACTATATTGGCAAAAGCAAATACATTTAATGCAATACTTTTTCTTCTTAATAAGTAGGCTAAAGGTCTGGGGCTCTTCCAGATTTCAATTACTCCTATGCAAAGTAGGAGCTGAGTAGCTGCACAAATTTGGAAAACTTGACTCAGCATGCCTTGCCACACTTCCCTAATGGGATGAGGTGATATTTAAAAATAACTATAAAAATGGTTTAGACTACGGATTTTGGCATTTTATTAAACTCTCATGAGTCTATACTCCACAGAGAGGAACCTTGGAGGTTTTTAAAAGCTTCTCTCTCACAGACCCTGTTTCCAGAAATCTGAGACAGGACTTGAAGATAGGTGTTTCTAACATGCAGTCCAGGTAATTCTGATGAAGAAGCCATGAACTTATTTTTCAGAAAGAAGGAATTACAAAAAAATAATGGAAACTATTTTAACCTATTTTCTCCTGAGGCCTCTCTCTTCACCTCATTGTTTCCAAAGTAGAAAAAAATTAAGAAACAAAAACTACCACCTTCTTTAATTTTCCTGAACTATCTATAGCTTCTTAGTTAAGCATTTTCTAAATGTGTCGAACATGTTATTTTATGAGCCAAAAATGTCATACATATTTAATATTTCTAAGCAACAAAATGACTTAAAAATCTCTCTTAAGGGCAGTAGAACGCTGAAAAATTATATCAATATTTTATCATAAAAATTAATTGAATTAGGGACCAAGTTGTAGCACACTGGAAACACTGAACCCCCAAGGGTCCAGTCCTGGTATTTCATCCATGGATCACAGTATGGAGACCCTGTTGGGGGGACTGCACCTCTTTTTTTCCTCTCTGTCTCTCTCTCATGGGAGAAATACATGGGTAATTTAAAAAAATATATGTCAAAATGTAGTTTAAAATGAAATATTGCTTTTATTTGCTGTGTGAATTAGAATCTCTTTAAGATTTATGTACGTGTTACTTAAGAAAATTTTCCCTGCCTGCCTGCATAACCACCTTTCCACCAAGGAACAATTAAATAAGAGAAAATAAAAGAAAATTGAGTAGTAATTTTCTGGGTTAACACCAGGGCACATAATCCCAAGCACAGGAGGAATATACCACGTCTAACATTTTGGAGGTTTAGAAGAAAATATGTCACACACATTATGTCATGCTGAAAAGAGTAACATTCTCATCACTTTTTACATAACGCTAAGTAACAGCTATTCTTGAATTATTACACATAAATTAGAAAACACTGTCTTAAAAAGAACACCACGATAGTTATAGCGATTCATTCTGGTTGACTTCCATGCCTGGTCAATGGTTTTTCTTGCAATGCTATTTTCCATAATATCATTTTTCAAATGCATATTAATCACGAACACTTTGAAACAAATATGACACAGGTTCATTCAAAACAATAGATTCCACTTTTGAATGAGCACTACTCTTCACTCTCAACTGCAGTCAATCCGCAGATCCTTAGCTACTCAGAGCATTTGACACTACAAAATCACTTCGGAATCAAAGTTTTACTTTTCACACATAACAGTTACCAATATAAAGTTTCTTTAGCTTTTCTCTCACCCTCCTTCGATGGCTTGGGAAAGAGGTATGCTTCCTACCACCCACAGTGGTACAAAGTCTCCTCACAACATTTCTGTCTCCCATAGAAACAGAAAGGACTCATAAAGAAGGGACTCACTTTTTCTCTTTCTTCTATTTCCCATCCTCCTGTTTTTTATTTTATTTTATTTTTATTTTATTTATTTTTTTTAATAAATCCTGTTAATGGCTGGGTTAGAAGAAGAGTGTTGAAACTAGGAGGAATCATGAGATTCAACAAAAACAAGACTCATATAATGAAGACTCTCCTTCCGGATAGGCTTCTCTAGAACAAATGCTTTGAAGTGCACTTTATTTCTTGTATGAGAAGAAAAACTGATGAAGGATATTTGAAAAAGAGTGATGTAGAGACCAACAGGTGGCACAGTGGTTAAGGTCCTGAACTTCCACATAGTTGATCATGGTTCTAGTCCCTGACTCAGCAGCTTGAAACTCACGCTGGGCTTGTGGGTGTGCATATGTACCCAAGATCCTGAGAGGAGAATGGGGAAAGGATTTCAGTGTGGCCATCGCCGCCCTCAGGGGGTGATTTCTTGCTTTCTCTTTCTCTGTCTCTTTCGGTCTCTCTGCTGGGTGCATGCACCCTACAGCCAAATAAAAAGCTTTTTTTTTTTTTGCTTTGACATTCAAATTTTATTTTATATAAGATGTCAAATGTCCCCTGCAACATTTCTAAAAAATCTAAAGACTTACTATGAGTTTGATTGAAATATAGAAACACCTGCCATGCTGGTAGATATTAACATGTATTGGCAGTCATTTGCTCTTAATTAAGCCCTCACACTCTGTAATAAACAATGAGTTTATTTAGATAAGACAAAAGATTGATCTGAATCAGAAAAGTAGCGGATACTTGTATTTCATTTTAAAATCTCTGAAACAAGGAGCAAGACCTTCATAAATGATCAATAAAAGGTGAAGATACAGTATTTGTCAATATTTTAAAAGGAAAATATTCATCATCTATAGGAAGTGTGAATTATTTTCTCATCTTTAACCCCCTTGCTAGTTTCTCCATTCAGTCCAAAAACCCAACACTTGAGTTGGTTTGTTTTAAAAATGCAGTGTGCAGGTAAGTTTGTTAGTTAAATTCATTTTTATTCATATTATGATCGACCTCTATAGATACTTTTAAGCCATAAAAATTAAAGCTGATATCCAAAATACCAATTTGTATGCTCTTATTTTAATCAGTCCCCAGCAGTACCCAGGAATGAAGCAGTGGGTCCTGTGTGCAGTGTACACCATAGCAACAGGGTACGATGTGACAAGCCAAAGGCACTGCCCTGTGGTTTACTCCACGCAACCCTGAGTGGTTCCCTCAAGCAAAAAATCTCTCTCCTCCACACAGAAAACCATCTTTCAATGAACAGATCTTTTCTTGTTACCCAAATCATTCACACTATATATACCCAGTGGTTGACAAATAGGTTCTGCCAATACTGAGATACCATCTCATAGTTTTATAAAATCAATAATCCCCCATTTCAATGCTTAATTTTGTTCAGTAGTTAATACTGTGTTCCATATATGTTAACACTGGCAATGCCATAAAAAGTGATTAGCATCAGGCAATGAAACTCAAAAAACATCCTTCGATCAAGTTTCTTTTTGTGTGTGTGTGCAAAAGACACTATTCTCATGGTACTGAATGGTAATTTCATCCCAGAGATGTTAGCAGTGTATCATCGGACTGTGTGTTTCACTCTAGTGGCAGCGATGTACATGCATGCATATCTCACATATATGTAAGTATGTATGTATTTATGTGTACACACACACACCCCTAATCTTTCAAGTAAAAGAATAAAAAATCATTGTGCACATTCCACAAGCCTACATTTGAGAATAAGAATTCAACAAAAATATTTTTTAACTTAGATATCAAGGTCATCACCTCACTCTTGTTTGGCTGATTCTCATTTGGTGTTAAACTCTATTGTTGCCACACTGACATTTTCTCTAAAATGAGCTTCCATTTAAGATATTATATCACAACAAAACAAGTTATCGATACAACTTTTTATGTGTCCAAGGTGTAGGAACAAGGCACTGAGCATTGTATAAGCTGCTGCATTCATAGAAAAGGCTGAAAACTCACTAAAAGATTTGAGAGTTTTTTTTAAAGCAAAGAGATTATATTTCACAAACAACTTGTATTTAACTTACACAAATAGCTAGTGTTGTAAAAGCTTCATGATGCAAAATAGGCATTCCAGGAAAAAAAGTGATTTACAAAAAAGTAATTCAACAATTTTCTAGATTAATATCAATAAATTAATCAATATGCACTGTTTTGCATTTCTTTAAGAAAGTACTCTTACCAATCTATAATAGCTGTCATTCACTAGAATACCTGAACTAATCTTTGTAAATGCTGTTTTCTACATAAGACAACCCATAGTTTTAAAACTACTGTTACCAAAATGTTATTTTTAAAAACCAAATTGTTAGACTTTTGTTAAAATCCAAAAGTTTGATTTCTTATTAAAAAAAATGAATTCTGCATTTACCTGGAAGGACTATTTGTGATTCTGATGGACATTTGACTTATTCAGGACAGTATCAGGAACAAACCCCACTATGATATTTACCTACTATTCCTTAATCTGTGAGTTTTCAGATGTCACCTGATTTTGCATTTTTATTTGTAAATTCTTAAATGGCAGGTATGTGTGGTTTAGTAGGCCTCGTTGCTCCCTTTCTTTCTGTCCCAACAATTTTCTTGAAGGGAAGGAGACCTAAAACACTCCAGAGGACCATAAAAATGTGCAGATGCACTGGAAAAGGAAGGGACAGCCCACTCCAGTGTTTCATTACCAACTGCG
This sequence comes from Tupaia belangeri chinensis, assembly GCF_000334495.1. Taxonomy (NCBI): domain Eukaryota; kingdom Metazoa; phylum Chordata; class Mammalia; order Scandentia; family Tupaiidae; genus Tupaia; species Tupaia belangeri. The sequence continues at coordinate 2,444,602 of NW_006159671.1, read as the reverse complement.
ACATTCCATGATTCCACATGTACTTTCAACGATCATTCTAGGACCTCAGAAAACACCGTGTAGGAAGGCCCGGCCAATAAAGCAGACAAGTCATACTTTTCCAACATCACAAATTTGGATTCTACAAAAGTGTATAAAAACTCTTGAGTTAGAAAAAAAAAATTAAAAAAAAGGGTAAAACTGACACAAGGCTTCTGGGCTCTGGGCCTAAGCCCAGGGAAAACCATGACATGAGATGGGCAAGCAGCCTTTTGCTCATTATGCCGGCTAGACTGTTGGTTAAGCAAGTTGTACTTTGTTTTCCTCAATCATAACTTGCTTGACAAAATCATTAGAATCAAGTCCCAAGTTCTCTTTTAATTTGTTGAGCTCAAAGTCATGGAGAATCTTGACAGTCATTAACTTTTCTCGCTTGATTCTCTCCACAACATCTTTCGGAACATCGGGTATCATCCAGGCCAACAAAAACTTAAATAAAAACACAACGTGCTAGAAGAAATGGAAAGGAAAATCGGAAACACTGTCAGCATTGTCAAATGTT
>NW_006159671.1:2428815-2444048 GCF_000334495.1 Tupaia belangeri chinensis | reverse complement strand
AAGTCACTGTATCTGACAGGGAGTTCTGAGGGGAGCAAGAAAATACAGTCTCTGTCCGTGAACTTCCATATAAGCACCAACATTGAAACATATATTTAAATACGTAATCAGAGAAATTGCTATTAAATGTAGTTATTGACTATGTTATCTCTGCTCTTTCCTGAAAATGCAATAAAACATTCGTAAAGGAGTTAGACTCCAGGGGGTGAGGAGAACTGGCCCTTAAACTCGCAATTGGTGATAAGGTGACTGACAGTGGAAATAAAAAAGCAAAAGCCAATTTTGTTTCAGAGCCACAGAAAAATTCAGAAAGTAGTAAGGACTTTCAAAGGCACTGTATCAGGAGCATCTAACTTTTCAGAACTCCTATTTTCTGAAACTCTAAATTTCAGAATAAGATATCATGGACTTACATACACAGAAAATTGTGGTGTACTAGGCGGTTGGAAAATTCAAGATGCATTTTTGCATAGAAACACACAAAAAAATACTTCTTGAATTTTCCGACAACTAATGTATTTGAGAGGAAAGAGAAAGACAGGTTTGTGTGTGAGGGGTGTGTGTGTGTGCGTGTGTGTGACCTGCAATAGTAGAAAGTCATAGATTAATATCAAAAAGGAAAAAAAATAAATTACTGTATGAGAACCTTGCTTTTCTTTCCACCTTTTTTTTTTTTTTTTTTTTGATATATTTTTGCTTGCACTCACAGAAAAGACAGAGAGAAACAGAAAGACAGAAAGTGAGAAATCATCCCCCCAGGGGAGATGGTCACACTGTAATCCCTTCTCTTCCGTTCTCCTCTCAGGATTTCGGGCACACAAGCACACGTGCCTGGCTGAGTTTTAAGACACTGGGTCCAGGTCTCAAACCACGGTCACATGGGAGTCCAGTGATGTAACCATTACGCCATCTGCTGGTCCCTACTGCTTTCCTTTACAGAGGTAATTATTAGAATAAGTTTTAAAAGTTAAAACATTTGCCTTTGGAAATTAGGACATGAAGGAAGGGAGGAAACTTATGTAAGACTGTTTTTATTTTAAAGTCATATAGAACTATGTGATATTTTAAAAATTACATGCACAGGGACAGCAGATAGCATAATGGTTACGTCACAGGACTCCCACACAGTTGACTGCAGTTTGAGTCCCAGACCCGGTAACTTAAAACTCATGCCAGGCACATGTGCATATGTGCCCAAAAACCCTGAGAGGAGAATGGAAGAGAAGATATTGCAGTGTGGCCATCCCTATAGGGGAGGTGTAATTTTTCTTGCTCTCTGTCTCTTTCTCTCTCTTTAGTGAGCATGCATGCCCCATGGCAAAAAAAAAATCTCTACAAAAAAAAAAAGAATTAAATGCATAACTTTGATAAAATAAAATAAACGGGAACTGGGGCCAGCAGGTGGCATAGTGATTATGGTGCTGGACTCTTACGTGGTCGACCATGGTTCAAGAACTGGACCTGGTGGATTGAAAATCATGCTGGGCGTATATATGTGCATGCCCAAAATTCCAAGAAGAGAATGGAGGAGAAGGGATTGTTGCGTGGACATCCCCCCTGGGAGGTGGTGATTTCTCATTTTCTCTCTCTGTGTCTGTCTGTCTCTCTGGTGAGCGTATACACCCTATGGCAAAAACAAAACAAGCAAATAAAATAAAGAGAAACTGACTGGAATTGCCTGTGCTTGCGTTCAAGGCACCTAGTATGAGGCTCTACTGCAGAACACAAAGGTGTCTTCATTTACTTCTCTCTCACTGTCATAATTTGTAGCACTCAACTCTCAATTTGTAACTTAGAAAAATACTCCTTCCGTATTACCTTTTCGTGCACGCCTTTCTTCTCTAATTATAGGAGTTAATCCACAAGAGAGGAATTATTGACATGGTGGACAGGACGTGGGCTTGGGAGTCAGACACAGCTGGCACTAAACTGCAGCTCTCCTGTTAATACCAGTTAAACCTAAGCCAACGATGGTTCAGATTCATTTATCAAAGGGAATAATGAAGTGTAACTGACAAGATTCTTATGACATCGAACAGCCTCTCGAACTAGCACATAATTGGTATTTTTTTCTTTTTGAGGTTTTTGCTACAGGGTGCATGCACTCGCCAAAAAGACAGACAGAGAGCGAGAGAGAGAGAGAGAGAGAGAAAGCGAGAAATCACCCCCCAGAAGAATGGCCATGTTGCAGTCCCTTCTCCTCCATTCTCCTCTCGTGATCTTGGGCACACACACACACACTCCCAGCGTGAGTTTAAGCCACCGGGTCTGGGACTCAAACTGCAGTTGACTACATGAGAGTCCAGCAACATAGCCATTATGCCATCTGCTGGTCCCCATAATTGGTATTTTGTAAAAATCAGTGGATTCTCTCCCCTTCTTCTGATCTCAAGGGAACAGGCGGATCTGTCCTTTCCTTTTCTGTTCAGTAAGTGAATAATAAGCGACTCCTTCTTCTTAACACTTCCCTCAGTTGCTTTCTATAACAGCAAATACATCCTTCAAAACGGTTTATTGAGATAAGGCTGTGTGATGAGTTCCTTTAGAACTATCTGCCTAAGGGGAGTAGCGCGAGTCACTGGAATGGAAGTTAATACCAACTTACTTCCATAATTATGATGAAGGTCATCTTGGCAGCAAGGACATGCCAAAACTGCATGTTATGAAAATATTTCTTCTCGTGGTCAGGAGGGTATCTGTAATCTCTGTACCTGAAAAATGCAAGTAAAGGCAAAAACTCGGTTAGAGCTTCAACCAGAGAGACCTGGCATAAATTCTGATTATTTCTCTTAAGAGACCAAATTAGTTGACCAAAAAAGTCCAGTCACAGGAAGACAACCGACATGGCAGAGTGTTTCTCTGTTTACATAAAACCACGGCTACATGCCAACTACAGGTAGCACAGATCTAACCTGAAACATACGTGTGAACCTTCTCCTGCCTTTCAAAGGCAAAGTTCTCAAAGGAGGGTATCTCAAGTACAAACAAAAGGAAACCTGCAAGTGGTGAAGTCTCGTTTCTCCGGAGGTACCGTGTAGTTTGGAAAATCTGCGATCAGGAACACTGACAGGCTGTTATTGAGGTACCCTCTTAAGGGCTGCGAGTCATTTGTTGAGTACGCGTAGTAGTAGACTAAACGGGGAATGATGTCCGACGTGAACGCAACAATGAAAGCCTGAAGGATGAAGCAAGAGGAGGATCAGGACTTGCCAGTCTGGAGTCGAGAATGTCTCCCCATTCAGTGCCAGGAGCCGTGTGGCTACGAAGTGTTTAAAACACTAAGGTGGTGGTGAGAGGGTGGAGAGAGGTTTCGTGTGGTAACCTTCCCACAGTTTAGTGCAACTCATTTCAGTATTTGATTCCGTGGGGCTGGAATTCCCCTTCCCTTCTCAAACCCTGGAACAATATAAACACATGCTTCTTTTAGGTTTGATGAATCCATTTATTTATTTTTTTATTTTATTTACTCATTTATTTATTTTAATTTGACCAGAGAAAGACACAGAGAGTGAAGAAGGAAAAATGAGAAAGCAAGCCACCAAGTCCGGGACTTGAACTGCAGTAGGTCATGTGGGAATGTCCAGCACCTTAACCACCATGCCACCTGCTAGTCCCCTGATGAATCCATTTAAAATCATCTGCTGCTGGCAACAGATGTTTAATGAAGTAGAAGTCTAAAAACTTAAACCTTCCTCTGTGGCTGCCATTGCATTCATATTCTCTATCACACTGAAAAAATCCGGCAATTATTACTTCCTAAGAAATTAGTTATCTGCAATAGGTAGGGGCCAGCAGGTGATTCTGGTCTCTTCTTTTGATGATCTCATTATCAACCTTAATTAATTTTTTAGTTTTTGCTATAGGGCATGTGTGCTTGCCAGAGAAAGACAGAGAGAGAGAGAGAAAGTGAGAATCCCTCCCCTGGGGGGTGACCACACATACATGTGCACCCCATGATTTACAAGCTGCCAGGTCTGGGCCTTGAACCATGAAGCTGGCCATATGGAATCCAGACTCTTAACTTCCACACCACCTGCTGGCTCATCAACTTTAATTTTTTAAAACCTTGTAGGTCAATATGCAGTGTAAAATTTCTAATTTGGGGAATTTCATTTTCTTACCATTTTTTAAAATAAGTGCTTCATAAACACAACAGGCAAATGTACATTCTGTTTGTGGTATACAAGTGCGTGTATAATCAATCTTTAATTGTATGTATTTATTTCTTTATTTAGGAGAGGTTTTTGCTGTACGGCGTGTGCACTCGCCAGAAAGACAGAGACAGACAGAGAGACAAAAAGCGAGAAATCACCCCCCAGGGGGGATGGCCACGCCACAATCCCTTCTCCTTCATTCTCCTCTTGGGATCTTGAACATGCATGCACATGCGTGCATCGTGAGTTTAAGCCACTGGGTTCAGGACTCAAACCGCGGTCGACTACATGGGAGTCCAATGACATAGCCATTACGCTAACTGCTGGTCCCTCAATCTTTAATTGTATTATTCAAATACTTTATACTATTACTTACTTTTGGTTTACTTTGTCACATGGTTTGAACCTATGTCATGATATTTTAATGAGTATATTTTAGAACTTTCTTTGTATTTCTAAGACTTTACACATCATAGATTTCTCTATATTGCTTACATACATGTTTAAACATGTTTATCTTTATGGACTATCACCATGATGAAATAAATGTAAATAAAGATTTAGTTCAGCATTATTCATATCTCCCACCCCGGAAATAAAATACCAAGTTACCCCACTGAAACAGGTCCACTTACATTCGTTGCAACAGAAAGGACAGCCATTCCATAAAGAATGTCTTGCCAAACGCCTATGCTATGAGCTTTAGCAGCGACAGGTCTCCTATACTGGGTAGTAAGTTTCCAGGCATCCACTCGAATCTCTACAATATTATTTAAAAGAGCAAGAAGAGGAGCCAGAGGAAAAGAGGCCACAAATAATGTAACAAATCCAAACTGAATAACTGTGGAGAGAAAAACAAAACAAAACGAAATGAACTCGTTGCCATGAGGGCGGAAGCAAAGTATGATCCACCCCTGCCACTTCCTTCACGCTGGAGCGCTCTGCTCCTGGTAAGCCTTCTAGGCCTCCATCAGCCTGCCCACTTCTTCCCAAAGGAGGCAAAGGAACTTCCTGCTCACTACAACTCTTAGGAGAAACTGGGTATGCATAGCTCAGTACCTTTTGCTATTCCCTTTGAAATCTGGGGTAACCAAAGTTTTCTGTCTTGCTGATTGTATTGGGTTGTCATAAAAATTATGACACAATTTTGTATAGAAAAACGCATCATGACTTTACTGACCACCCAGTACTTTCTGAGCTCAGGGATGATGACTGGTTTATTTGTATGCTTCTAGTAGTCGGCATACCTGTGTGTGTGCTTATCAATTATCAACGGGCGGATGATACATACATTTTTTAGAGGAAGGTTAACATCCTCCTTTGCATCATGCTGACATCTTTGTAATGTTTTATTCTCTCTTCATTAAGACTTAACAGGGACTACACCTGTGTAAAGCTGGTTTCTCTCCTCATTTTTGTTCTTTGGCTTACCATAAGGCTTAAGGTTGAAGAGCCCATTCAACTGACAGCTTGGGCAGCTTTACATGAGTGAAGAAAAAAGAGAGGGGAATGGCTTTCCATTGGAGGAGGGAAGAGAGACTCTTGTACTGGTCCTCTATTCCTAAATAAACCTCGAATGTTTGTGGATTTCAGCTTTTCTCCAAAGACTCAGTCAATCTTATTGTCAAGTGAATAAATACATACTGCATTCCTCCCTTCTTGACCCTCTACTGAACCAGAAGATAGAAGATAAAGAGGAAGTGTTATGTAGAAGCAGCATACATTTTCTAGGTTTAAATCACAGATCTCTTTCTAAAATCTTTCTGGCCCATGCAAAATTAAGTTGCCCAAGTTTCAGTATCCCTCAAAACAAAATATGTCAAATAAAGACTAATCTGTAGAATTCTTTTGAGGTTAAAGAGAATGTACGTAAGCCCTCCAGAACAAATTAACTTTTAGCTGTTCTTTTGGTAAACAGTAGTTAATTATGTAACAAAACCTTGATTTCATCTTTTGATATCCTAATAAAATCTCTGACGTGCATATGCACAATCCTTTTGAAACTTACACAACTAATTAAAAATTATAGCCTTATCACCTCAATGAGAAGGGGCTACTTAATTTTACCAGCAGTTGTATAAAACAGACTTCTGTTTGTCCAAAATTCACCTTTTTCAACCAAGGTATCACATGTCTATACTACACTATAGAATAATTAATGTTCTGGGTCATATTAGTTATTAGTTATTCTACAGTGTAATACAGAATAATAATATAATATCATTCCTCCATAACTTTATGTGCCTTTAGAATAAATTATGAAAATCATCCTACTTCATTCCACCAGGTAAGTAGAGAAAAGGCTTGAAGGAAACACTGAGTACACAAGCACTTCTCAAAGTTCCCTCTCCTAAAATTTCATCTCAAAGTCTCTTCTGTCCAATCCTTGGAATACTTTATACACTTTTTGTGTTCAACTTGAGTTTCCCTCACATAACAGCTTTTTGCGGCCTGATGTAAAAGAACACATTAAATTCAGTCAAGACTCTGGAAATGTTTTCTAATTTTTCTTTATCTGAGCTGTCACTGGGGAAACCAAAAAAGAGTGGCCATTCAGGCTAACCTGAGACAGGTGATATAAAGTAATTCTTACTTGATCCGGTTCAACAATATGAACGTCTGAGTATCCCTAAGACTGGTATTTTGAAAGTAAACGTGCTTCTGCATTCCATTTGTGACAAAGGGAAATAGCAAACAAGTCTTCTCCATATCCATCCACCCAGTAAATCCGTCTCTGATGATTTACTCAACACTGCACACTCTCAACGTACTACGGAACATTCTATTTGCAAGGCAGAAAGAGAATTAAGAGCCGAAAAGCACTTGTCTGATTCAGGTTGATTTTATTTCCAAATGGTGGTCAAAAATTACCTGTTTTGGGACCAGCTGTTGGCGAAATGGCTATGTAGCTGGACTCCCATGTAGTCGACCGCAGTTCGAGTCCCGGATCCGGTGGCTTAAACTCACGTCGGGCACGTGTGCGTGTGTGCCCAAGATCCGGAGAGGAGAAAGGAGGAGAAGGGATTGCGGCATGGCCATTCCCCCTGGCGGGGATTTCTCACTTTCTGCCTCTCTGTCTCTCTCTGTCTTTCTGGCGAGCTCATGCACCCTATAGCAAAAACCTCTCCAAAAAAAAAGAGAAAAAAGAAAAAAAAAATTACCTGTTTCCAAGTATTCGTAGAATAGGCCAAGGGATCCAAAAGTTTCAAGATCGTGATCCTGCTCCCATCGACTGTACAGTTTCTCGGAGTTGGTCCGTGCCCTGCGGCGTCTCCACCAATTCAAAGCCATGCTGTTGGGAGTGATAAAAGTAAATACGTGAAATACGGCTAAAAGGAAGGAGGTTAGAACATCAGAGTACTAAATCTGAAGGCTGGCAGGCACACAGGTGAAATCACTTAAGATCACAGGGCAAGGAGAATCACAACTCCAGCTAGTGTTCAAATCAAAATCCAATGTGCTTTTATAACACAAGTGGAGGTCAAGAATGAGACACATCTGACTCTGCTCACAGAAACAGAATGACTCAGTGACAGTTCAGTGAAAGAGAGTGGAAGGATATGGTTATTACTGAGGTCATTTAGTAACCTCAATGCTGTCACGATATTCAGGACACTCAAGGACGGACAAGGGAACTTGTTATATTAGAAAATGTCTGAGAATGGAGATGTAGAAGCTTATCTAATATGTGAAAATAAATGCAATAATACTAAGGAAATACTAATCAACTAAATTCTGTACTGTATAAAAAGACAGTACATCATGATAATGTTGGATTACACTGAGGAATTTTTTTTTAATTAGCAAATCAATCAATGTAATAGACCGCATTGACAGAATTAAGGAGAAAAATATAAAATCAGTTCAACTAATGTGGAAAAATGTATCTATTTTAAGCACATATTAAAGCCTATTATAGAAAAGTAGGAATAGAAGGAAATTGCCTCAATCTGATCAAGAGTATCTACCAAAATTCTGACTAAGCAAGCCAGTTTGAGATCTAGCAAAGACTGAAGAGATTTTCACACTGAGGGAAGCTGCTGATGAGAACACTGACAAAATGCTGAGTCACAGGGAGATCTATTTTGATGAACGGTGAGATGAGAAACTAGGAATGGATATTTGCAGAAATCAGGAACCAGGATAAGGCAATGAGGAATGATTTGCATGTGTTTGTATCTTGTATCTATGATTACTGAGCACACGTTGGACTTTCTGAGACAGTTTGGTGACGTTTGCTGTCTCCAGGTAAACTCGTTGCATAAAAACTCCCTTCCCCAGCCTCAGCCTCTCATTTTATTGACCACAAGCCATAGCAAATGAACTCAGTTTGTGGGTAACACTGAAACAATATCATTCTTAACAGAAAAAAGTTAAAAGTTTAGAGTCAAGAACAAAATAAGAATGCGCATAATCACATTCAAGACTCTACTGGAGATCTTAATAATAGGATGAGAGAAAAAAGGCAAAGGAAATGACATGAAGGAGAACTCTTATGATTATTGACAGTGATATGGCTGCACAGAAACCTGAAGGGGCCAACAGTTAGCGTAATCGCTATGTTGCTAAACTCCCATGCAGTCGACTGCGGTTCGAGTCCCAGACCCAGTGGTTTAAACTCATGCTGCGCGTGTGTGTGTGTGCATGCCCAAGATCCCGGGAGGAGAATGGAGGAGAAGGGATTGCAATGTGGCCATCCCCCCCAGGGGGTGATTTCTCGCTTTCTAACTCTCTGTCTTTCTGACGAGCGCATGCATCCTATACCCAAAAAAAAAGAAAAAAAATAAACTCTGCAAAAAAGAAAATCTAAGTGAAGTTACATAAAAATCATAAGAAATAAATAATGTTTATCAATATATTTAGCTCCTATACACCAATAGCATGCCAGTGGAAAACGTAATTTCAAAACAGATTCCAGCAACCAAAAGTAAAAGAACCTGGAAATTTATTTGACAAAAGGCCTTTAAGACCTATATGCAGAAATTAAAAACCTGTATTTGAAGTCATTAAACTCCAAAATAACTGTCCATGAATAAAAATACATATTTTTAAAACGTCAATTGCTCATGCTAAATAATTTAAAATATAATTACAATAAAAAAGCAAAATATTTTTCTGTGTGAAATTTGACAAGATGTTATGAAATTTATATAAAAAGACAAAAGACCAAAGAAAGCCAATATAGTTCTGCAGATAAATAATTCCTTGGAAAAACTTTCCCCACCAGATATCAAGACTTAGTATAAAGCTGTACTGAGAGAATGTAGTGTTAGAGCAGAGACTGGTAAATCCTACAATAGAATGGAAACTGAGAATAATCTTGTGCTTCGCATATAGCATAAATGGAAGTGTAGATCACAGTAAGTAATGACTCCTCAGTAAGTGATAATATGGCAATTTATGCATATTTCTCTCTCTCATATATATGAAAGAATATATACATAAATATATACATCATATATAAAAAAATAATTGAATTTGTCTCTCATGTTAATCTTTTCCATATCCACTAAGGATTGGTAAGTTAAAGACAATGGTATTAAAAGGTATTTTTAAAATACAGAATTAAATTTATAAAAGAGAAAAACAAAGCATGTGAATAAACATTGAAGTGTTCACCTCAAAAAAAAATACAGAATTAAATTTAGACATATATGAGAATACCTTTTTAATTTAGTGGTATAGAAAGATTTCTTAAATAGAATATTAAAAAGGCTAACCTAATAATGTAATGTTCAATGCTATATGGTTTGAAAAACCACTGTATTATATGAAGATGTACAGGATTATTTGTAAACCAGGAATCATAATTTCAATCTAGCATACTGTTACTTTACTTTTTAACAATTTCAGCTCTCTGTTGTACTATCCAATGTTGGTATTTCTCAGTACTATTTTTCAATTCTCTAATTCATTCTCCAGCCATGTTTGGTCTGGAATTGTATACTAGAATCACTCAATCTATTGTACTCTTTAGTTAAAATATCACTTTCTGTTTATGTATAAATGATTCCTTTTCATATTCACTTCTGTCACTTTTTGAAGTAAACTTATTTATTCAATGAGAGGAAGAAAGAGAAACAGACAGAGTGAGTAAAAAGGACTTTCAATAGGGTCTTCATGCCATGATCCACCCCCAGTCCTGAGGTCACCCATGTGGGATATAGCTCCCTCCACACAGCACTTAACACTCTGCTTCAGGGCTGGCCCACTTTCTCTTTTTATCTATCAGAATGTTAACCTAATATCAGAGATCGACTATCATTTTACTTTTACTTCTCTCTTTTTATAGTATATTCATTATTAGTATGTTTCTGAGTTATGTGTTGTCCTGGAAGTTCTTTGTTATTTTGTTTATAGTAAATTTTTATGCCTAGATGGATAACACATGGCTTTTTTCACAAAGTTAATTTTCAGTAATCTTGAGAAATAATATACATGTGAGGGGGGAATAACTACTTTTTTTTTTAAATGAATACTTCAAAGTCTGTATTCAGTCCCAGCCATGGTGGTGAATTTTGCTGAGATGCTGTGATCTTCAGGGACCACATTGGGGGGCCTGAGTTCAGTGCAACATAAATCCTGCACACAATGGCATATGGCATATGCCTGTAATCCCAGTGACCTAGAGGGGGACTCTGGGGAGCTCGAGGTTGTCCTGGGCAACAAAGTTAGATCAAAGGAAGGAAGACCATGACACTGCAAGGCCTCTTCTTTCAAAACATAAAACAACATTGTACTCCATAAATATATACAATTATTTTTCAATTAAAATTAAATTAAACTTTCATTTTCTTCATGGAAACCTCTTGTGATTATTTAAATCAAGCAGAAAACTTGTGAGTCATACATACGGATAAATGGCTTCTTTAATGTTTCCAAACAACTGTTTTCCAATCATTATGATGGTCAGCTGAGTTGTCAGTTCTATTAGACAGCCTCCAGGGTCACACTGATTGGAAGTAAGAGTGGAGAAAATACAGTGAATGATGAAAGATAAAAATTTACAGCAACTAAAAGAAACCATAAACCAGAACATTCAACTCTCAAGATTTTGGTTAGGGGGAACCAGCAGTTAGCATAATGGCTATGTCGCTGGACTCCCACGTAGTTGACTGCGGTTCGCGTCCCGGACCTGGTGGCTTAAAACTCACGCCGGGCGCATGTGCGTGCGTGCCCAAGATCCCGGGAGGAGAATGAAGGAGAAGGGATTGTGGCGTGACCATCCCCCCTGGGGGGGGGTGATTTCTTGCTTTCTGTCTCTATGTCTCTCTCTGTCTGTCTGGTGAGCGCACAAGCCCTATAGCAAAAAAAAAAAAAAACCTCTCCAAAAAAACAAAAAAGATTTTGGTTAGGAAGGATATTAAAGTGATTAGGGAGATTTTTTTGCCCAAGAGTTCCAAGACTGATCACAGATGAGTACCATGGGGCTACATTAGATACTTCTGTGGACGTTGTTAAAAACGTATATATCTGGGGACCAGCAGTTAGCGTAATGGCTATGTCGCTGGACTCCCATGTAGTCGATAGTGGTTCACATCCTGGACCTGGTGGCTTAAAACTCACGCCGGGCACATGTGTGGGCGTGCCAAAGATCCCAAGAGGAGAATAGAGGAGAAGGGATTGCGGCATGGCCATCCCCCCAGGGGGTGAGTTCTTGCTTTCTGTCTCTCAGTCTCTCTCTGTCTGGTGAGCGCACGCACCCTATGCCAAAAACCTCTCCAAAAAACAAAAAACAAACAAACAAAAAACCCTTATATTTCTGGGGGCCAGCAGGTGGTGTAGTGGTTACAGTGCTGGACTCCCACATGACTAGGCCAACTGCAGTTTGAGTCTGGACCTAGTGGCTTTTATATAATACTCGGTGCGCGAGTGTTTGAATATCATGCTGGGTGTGTGTGTGCACACACACACACACACACACACACACACACACAAACACACACATACAAAATTCCAGGAGGATAATGGAGGAGAAGGGATTGAAGCATGGCCATCCCTTCGGAGGGAGGAGTTCTCACTTTCCCTCTCACTCACTCTTTTTCTCTGGTGAGCACACGTGCTCTTTGACAAAACACAAACAGATTCCTGGGCCTCATCCTTAGAAAACTCTGAATCTGAACCAGCAGGTGGTATAATGGTTATGTCGCTGGACTCCCACGTAGTTGACTGCAGTTTGAGTCCCGGACCTGGCAACTTCAAACTCATGCAGGGTGCATGTGAATGCTTGTTCCAAATCCGAGAGGTGAATGGAGAGGAGACTGCTGTGTAGCCATCCCCCTGGGGGTCACTTTTTGCTTTCTCTGTCACTCCAGTTAGTGCATACCCCCCCATAGTAAAAATCTTTCTCTTAAAAAAAAAAAAAGAAGAAGAAGAAGAAAAGGAAAGAAAGAAAGAAAGAAGAGAGAAGAAAATTCTGAATCTTTCATGTTGGAGTTACAGCTGGGAGCTGCTCTATTCTCCACATGATTTGGGTATACAGCTGAGTTTGAAAATCATTGCTCTAGTCTCATTTTCTAATCCATAGAAAATTCTCTAACCCTTCCTTTAAAAGGCAATAATTTATTCTTTACAAGAAGCCTTCAGAAATAAGGAACTTCCTACTTCACAGTTTATATTTTACTACCAAATCAGAGGCACAATGTAACTTCTTGCTTTGAAGGAACTGGGCAGCCCACTGGATGACGGAGGCACCTGTGGACCGAGTCGGGGTCTAGACTTCTCTTACAACGGGATCACCTGGAATGGATGTTGCTTAGCACCAAGCACTAAAGCTTCGCCTCTCAGGGCTGCAGATGGCTTAATGGCTATGACACTGGACTCCCACATAGTCAACCGTGGTTAGAGTCCTGAATCTGGTGGCTTAAAATTCACGGATACATGTGCATGCATGGCCAAAATCCAGAGAGAATGGAGGAGAAGGGATTGAGTCATGGCCCTTCCCCCGGGGCGGGGGGTGATTTCTCACTTCCTGTCTCTCCGGCGAGCACATGTGCCCTATAACAAAATTCTCTCTTTTAAAAAAGTGCCTCACCTCTCAAGAGAATTCTTACCTCTTCACTTCTCCAGACATTAAACAAGTATGTGTATTTTCCAGGATAGCCCACAAACTTCCCTTTAAAGAAAGCTACGTAGAAGCAGGATGAGTAGTAATTTACAAATTGAAACAGGAACATTTTCAAGGTAAGACTGCTCTCATATTCCTGGTAAGTTCGAGGGATTTCTGGAAGTAAAAAGACAAGAAAGTTGAATGCATTTTCCTGTGTCTTCATGAATTTTGTACACCTTGAGACAAGTGGACATCTGGTCGAATATTCTCTTGGTCACAGCAGAGCAATATTAAGTAACAATGAATCTGTGTTAGGCTTTCTACTAAGCCCTTCGTATTAATCTAACCACAGGAGAAGGCCAGGAAGCAGTCATTATTACACTTACATGGGGATGGGGGGAGACTTCCGAAGGGCCAGTCACACAGCCAGAATGTAGAATGCAAATTCATTTAAGACTGAAGGGGCTTGCAGTTTCCAACACAATCTGATACTCTGTACATATGTCAGCTCGCTCTCGCTCGCTCTCATGTAGTACATAAGCCAGCTCAGTCTCTCGCTCGCTCTCATGTAGTACATATGTCAGCTCACTCTCTCGCTTGCTCTCATGTAGTACATATGTCAGCTCACTCTCTCGCTTGCTCTCATGTATTCAATCCAGTTTAAGCAAAGAAAGCCCGTGTCAAGGACAGGGATCTTTTCCCACCGAGCTGTGCTTTCCTCTCCAGGGTTACTTGGCTTTATCAATTTTGAGAACAAGGTGATGGTAAACAGGGCCAGCAATAATACGCATTTTCCTTCTCCTCGTGCTCTGGCATTTAAGACAGTCCAGAAATAGGAAAATATTAAATTCTCTTCACACCATAGTATAGCACGAACAGTAGGAGAATGATTTTTTCTGAGTGGATGCTCTCCCAATAGCACAAGCTGATCTGGCCAAATTCATGACCTTGCATTAACACCGGAACAGGAATGAGAATCCTAAACACACATGATTCCACCATTTTAGTGAAATTTATTCGCATCCCTACGGAATCTCTAATGTGAGTCTAGTGACTTTCACTGAAGAAAGCTGTGACTTCTCAGGAGTTTTGATTTGTTTTTAGCTTTCCAAAGGGCACATGCACTCACCCAGGAGAAAGAGACAGCAACTGAGAAAGCACCCTCCACAGGGAATGGTTACACAATCCCTTCTCCATTTCTACCTCCTGTGGGGATTTGGTGTGTGTGTCTGTGTGTGCTCACGCTCACACACGTGTGTGACATACAACCAGCAGCGCGTTGCTTAAGGTGTCAGGTCTGGGACTCAAACTGTCCAACTGGCCATTTGGGATCCAGATGCCCCAACAACCATGACACTGGCTGGCTTTTCACCAGGAAAGAGGGAGAAGGAAAGTGGGAAAGCACCCCTGGGGGACGCGGTCAGGCCAGAGTTGCTTCTCTCCCATTTCGCCCTCCTTTGCACATGCACACCTGCCTGGCTTGTTTCTCAAGCCTCCTGTCAGCCACGTACGAAGCAGCCACCTTAACCACCCCACCACTGCCTGGCCCCTCAGGTGCTTTTCAAAGCAGTTTATTTGCTGTGATTTTCTCACTGTTGCCAGCAGAGAAAGGAAGAAAAGCTGAGAGAAAGAGAACACCAAGCTGCAGACAGTATAACATGAAAGTTACTTGCCAGCACTCATGCCAGCGCTGAGTGGATAATGAGCTCTTTTCATTTTCCTGGGCATGACACCGTGCACGGACTCGCAGCAGAAGCCACAGTCTCTGAAGAGGGCACTCAGATGGCAGGCTGACTGCTCAAGGGGGCTGCGGCCTTATTTCCAGCTTGCCAGGGAGGAGTCCAGGAGCAACTGTGCTCTGCGCTACCCCCCAGGAGTCCCTCCACGTCACCTATCACCCCCTTCACCACCTCTCATGGCTATTTCTTCTCATAAAAGAATGCTTAATATGTATTTTATTTATCTTATTTATTTCTTTTAATTTGACCAGAGAGGGACAGAGTGAGGGAGAGAGAGAGGGAAAAAGAAAG